>NW_011887867.1:76420-83280 GCF_000806365.1 Fopius arisanus
AAAAATAAAGGAGAAACAAAAAGGCGCCAATGGATTGTTCTACTAGAAAGACGTTACAACAAGTGCTCAATGTTCCCACCATTCACTTCAAGACACAACTCAAGTCGACGTCGGAAACTGCACAACATTTCGAAGCGCTTGTTGAGGAATGTTGGCAATAGCGCCTCTGATACGTGTTTTCATGTCTTCTGCAGTCGTTGGTCAATTTTTGTAGACTACATCTTTAATGTAGCCACATGAATAAAAATCAAGTGGAGTTAGATCAGGTGATCGCGGAGGCCAAAGAACAGGACCACCTCTGCCGATCCAGCGACGAGGAAACAGAACATTGAGATAATTCCTTACACAAAGTGCAAAATGCGGTGGCGCACCGTCTTGTTGGAACCATATTCTTAGTCTTGTCTCAAGGTCTACATGTTCCAATAAAACTGGGAGGTCATCTTGTAAAAACTGTAAATAGCGTTGACCGGTGACTGTTCCGTTGAAAAAATACGACCCAATCACTTGCCCATCAACAATGCCACACCACATATTTACACTCCACTGATGCTGGTGGTCAATGTGCTGAGTCCAGTGAGGATTTTCCATAGACCAATAATGGGAATTATGACGGTTTAATGCGCCAGTACTTTTAAACGTCGCTTCATCACTGAAAAGAACATTTTGGAAAAATTCGGGACTTTCGTTCAAGATCCCTATGGCCCAGTGTCAAAAAGCAACCCGATTCTGTCTATCTTGTGCAGACAGTGCTTGTGTCAATCTGATATGATATGGATGGTAACGGTTCGATTTCAAAATACCGTGAGCTGTGCTTCGTGGAATATCTGAATCTCTCTCAATTTCTCTTAAAGAGATGTGAGGGTTCATGTGAACCATGACCAAAACGGTAAGCGTACGAGGATTGTCAGGATTCATCCATTGTTGTCGTTGTCGTCGTTGCAGAACTCTTCCTCTTCGACAATTTCTCTCGATAATCCGAATGCATGAAGCTGAGGGATGACGTAATCGGTTTCGGTACCGTTGTCGATACAATCGAGCGGCCGTGCGATATGCACCTCGGCATTCTGCCAAAACCAGTAGAATATCCACAACTTCATTTGCGGAATAAACCATGATACGCGAAATCACTCAAAAATAATCTGAACTCAATAATGACCCGATTCGTACTAACTAAGAAACAATAAACACTAAAGTACACCAGATAGCTGTGGTATTTACACTTTGGTGTTTACTGGTTCTTATTTAAAGGCCACTTTCTGTTTATCGTGTCTGAATTTGGAATATCGTTGTCAAGTTCCATTTTTAGTATTTTTGAGCTCAGAAAGCATAAAAAACACATTATGTGTGACATCATTAGATTCATCTCATCGAGTACAACAACTTTTGTTACAAGAAAATTTTTGATTCCATATGAAAAAAATGTAGCATAAAAACATGAAGACTTAAATGCTCCAAACATATCTCATTCTTTTTCCCACTTGGAGCCCTACAACTTCTATTTGAAAGATTTTTTGATTACTACCCACATTCCATAGTTATTTGGGTGTACAATTTTATCTCGGACACCCTGTATTTTCGTAGCAATATAATTTAATTCAAAAAATTACTATGAAATAGGAAGGGTAACTTCTAATCTAGTCGATGAAAAAAAATTTTTTTTCCTCCATAATTTTTATTCTTAAATATGAGACAAAGTTTATTTGAAACATTTTTATCCATCCCTTATATTTTAGAAAGTAGATGCGATTTTCCGATTCCACCCCTCAATATATATCCGCGCTGAGAACCTCTACTCTGGGAGTCCACTATATCTATATATATCGCATGCGTTGCCAGCTATTGTGACGTCACATTTACACTGTGTTTGTGCGCGTCATGACAACATTGGATATTTGTGAGCCTGAAAATGATGGAAAGGCCCGTGAAACTCTTTTCGCCAGTTGACCTGTCTCTTTCCATCCCTACCTCTCATTCTCACTTCCTTACTTTTTCAAGCAAGGAAGATAGGTTGATAATAAATGCTAAATAATGATGGGTGATGATTAATTCATCTATAATTAATCATCAATTATCATTTATTAAATTAGTATTGAGATTCGCAAGAAGAAATTTTCTATAACCATTTTTTAAAAATCATTAAATTTCAATTGATACGAAAATTAAAATAGTTTTTGATGAATAAATAAGTCCAATTATGAAATTTTTTTGTCGCAAATATTTCATACGATAAAACCAATTTCATTTTTTTGGGAAATGTTCGTCTCATTGTACTCGACATAGATCATTTTATATTATAGAGCATTATTTTATAGAGCAGTTTTGGTAAAAAACAGAAAAATTGAAATATCTTGGAAAATTGGAACTAACCGATATATATATTTTTAATGCTCCTTATAGCTGACATCAACACAAATACGTTAAATGGGAAACGAATCATATCGGTTGTATAGTTTTTGAGATATTTCAGAAATTAGATCTAGAAACGAATGAGAATTTCTCAAAAATGGCTGGATTGATTGGGCTGAAATTTGGCACACCGTCGTCATTAATAACTATCATTTGACGAAATCACGAATTATTCTGAATTTTTTGAGCTAGATTTTGACCACCAGATGGATATCCGCACATACAACGGGGTGATCAAACTTCTTATTTTTACGTTACAAACCGTTTTACATCGTTTCGAAGCGAAATTAAGAAATCGAAAAATAGATCGATTACAATACTTCCATTCGGAAGCAAAAAGGAGTTAAATTGGCCCACTTCTTTTCAAGATATAAAATATATATCTTTTTATCCTATTAAAAAAAGCAGAGCACTGTCATGACGCCCACCACAAGTGTCATGGCGCAATGTTCATGGGGCACTGTGCATTTATTCAGGGTGAATACACATGAGCAGTGGTCACAATACGTTTCCATGAGAATTGACATGGAGAATTGCATCAACGGCGCGGCGGCGCTAGTAGATATAAAAAATCGAATATCTCCGGAACTACTGGGCTGATTGAGCCCAAATGAAATTAGAACCATCGCTGTCAAAGAATGAAAATGTTTCCGAAATTTCAAGTTTATATGTCCATTTTTGCGGAGGCTGAAGCGCGTACAACGATGTTTTGAAAAAAAACAGAAATACGGAAATATCTTGAAAACTTTGTACCGACGGCTACATAGATTTTCATTGATCTAGACAGGGGCCATCGAGACGGACATTTTAAAAGAAAAAATAGTTCAATCGGCTAACTAGTTTTCCAAATATTTACAAAAAACGTCTAAAAAAGAAAAGGTTTTTTCTCCGGAACTATTGGACTGATCGAGCCGATTCCACGGCCAGAGTTAGTCCAAAGTGAGATCTATAATTTGACAAAATTTCATATATTTAAAATTTTTTTTTTCCTCTTATTGTTGTATTTTCTAAAATTTAATTTCCAAAAATCGGCGAAAGAGGGGGGGCATACAGACATGATCGCTAAACTTCGTATTTTTACGTTTCAGACGATTCTGCATCATTTTCAATGAAAATTACAAAAAGTCAAAATTTAACGATTACAAAGCTTCCATTCGGAAGCAAAAAGACATTCCATTTTTTAAGCAGAGGCTTCCTGAAATGACACACTGAAATGGAACAAAAATTAGCAGGATCGAAGATCATTATGTAGAAAAATTAATTAATTTACTAAATACATCTTTAGGTTACAATTTTTTTGGATTCGTCAAAAAAAGGGCAGTGTCTACAGACACTGTATATGGCAATTCCCATACGGCCAAGGTAACGTTTACCATATGTTTAAGCCCTTTCTTGCCATACACGAATGGCAAAAGCCATGCACGTATGGCAAAAGCCATGCACGTATCGCAAAAGCCATACACGCATGGCAAAAGCTGTACACGCATGGCAAAAGCTATGCGCGTATGGCTTTTTCCATGTGTGTATGGCAAGAAAGGGCTTAAACATATGGTAAACGTTACCTTGGGTGTATGGCAATTGCCATATACAGTGTCTATAGACACTGCCTTTTTTTACGAATCCAAAAAAAGTGTAACCTAAAGATGTATTTAGTAAGTTAATTAATTTTTGTACATAATGATCTCCGATCCCGCTAATTTTTCTTCCATTTCAGTGTGTCATTTCAGGAAGGTTCTGCTTAAAAAATGGAATGTTAATGTTAATGTTAAATGTTAATGTTAATGTTAATGTTAAATTTTCACTTTTTGTAATTTTCATTGAAAGCGATCCAGAATGGTCTGAAACGTAAAAATACGAAGTTTGGCGATCATGTCTGTATGTCCCCCCCCCCCTTTCGCAGATTTTTGGAAATTAAATTTTAGAAAATACAACAATAAGAGAAAAAAACAAATTCAAAAAAATATGAAATTTTGTCAAATTATAGATCCTACTTTGGACTAACTCTGGCCGTAGAATCGGCTCGATCTTCTCTTCTATTCTAATTACTTGCCCGTTAATCACACGATGAAAACACACATTTCTACATAAAAAGCGTCTTGGCTTTATGAAACATATATGTTAGACCTAATTTGCCTGGAGTAAGCGGCAATGTCTTGAAGTTCTTGCCTTTCGTTTGTTTTTGTCATCTTTTATACTTCAATTGACGCAAACCATTTTTGATTTTTTTTATTACGTGAAAAATCAATTCACAATCCTGAAGGCTGCCAAATTTGTAGCCCTTCACCTCTGTTCTTGATGGAATGTATCAAATGAAGCAGAGAAGAATTTTGAAAACTGAGAGTAATCCGATCGAAAATAAGTATAACGAGAGTATAAAAAAAGATATAAGAAAAATATATCAAAATCCTGTAAAAAATATACGGAAAGAGTATGAAAAATATATATAAAGTTTGTGGACAACAATTTTTTTGCACATGAAAAATAAAATATATAAAAATTCTGTAAGAAATATACGGAAAGAATATGAAAAATTTATTTAAAATTGATGGACGACATTTTTTTCAACATGAAAAATAAAAATGTAAATATTTGTATGAGAAAAAATTCCCTTATTATATTGATGATCACTCAATTGAATTTTCTGATTGTGGAATATATTTAGACACAATTGAAAGCCTCTTGAAATATCCAGAATTCTGTAGAACGGGGCAAGGGGCTGTTTGGGATCAATTGTCGACCCGAATCATGATTTTTTAAACATATATGTGCACATTTTTTAAATTAAACGACTTTGTATATTTGCTCTCCAATTTTTTTTGAGATGATTTTCAGGCTGCCGGATTTTTCATCAACTTCGCGATTCTTCACATTCTTCAACTCTGTGGTCTTGGCTTTTAACTTTGTGAATTCTATGAAGACAATGGGCGTTAAACCTCAATTATGCCATTTCTTATAAATGACTTATATATATTTTGACTTACTGTTGGCAAAATTGATGGAATTGGCTGCTGGGTTGAGTGCTTCCCAGAGACTCAATCTTGAGGCTTCCAATTCCTGTTCGATGCTTCTTAAAGCTTGTTCTCTTTTTGCATCAGTAATTGTCCCGTAATCACATCTCAAACGGTTTTGCGCATTTACTATTTTCCCTATTGACACAATGCATCAACAATACTTTTTGCTCAATGCTCAATGCTCAATGTTTTTTACTCCTTCATCAATAATGCTACTCTGAATTTGTTTGTATAGGACAGGGATGTGAACAGGAGGAAGAAATACAAGAGCCAATAAAAGAGCTATAATATTTGCCACGTTCTTCGAGATTTCAGATATTGTTCCGTTCGTTTTCTTCGATTTTCTATCCTTCCTCTCACGCTTGAAAACCCCCTTGCGATATGCTTGTTCCACGATGAGATTTGTGAAAAGACTATAAATCAATCATGATTATTACCAGAAAAAACGAGAAAATATATTTTTCAGTGGAAATAACCCCTCACATCAACAATACATCCCTTCTCGCTCAGGGTGTCCCTTTCATATCAGAATATATCAGGTACTAGAGGTATACGGTGGAAAAAATTCTAGCTCATGATAATTTAATGTTCAATGTGATTGTGTTCTTCGCATGGATTTGATAAACATACTTGAGTAAAATGGAAAACGCATACATCAAATAAATTTAATTTATTATAAATATAAATATAAATATAAATTTAATTTTCGCTCTTTTACGTCTCAGTACTCGCATTTGACTGCCTATGAGGAGGGGAATAATCCCCTGTGGGCTGAACTTATATCATTTTCAACGAATTTCGACAAAGTTTGGAGGAATTATTCAGTAGATGTGTATGCATCTGCTGAACTAAGATAATTTTGATATCTAAATCCGTTTTTTTGTTTTTAAAGGAAATATTCGAGAAGAAACCAATATTCGTGAAAAAAACTACTGCTTGAATTTTTTTTCCTCAGTATCGCTTAATATTTTACAGAAAAAACAGATGTGAACTGTTTTAAGCAGGCATCAAAGATTTCGCGATTTGGCTTACTATTGCTGTTCTTTACACCATCATCCAAGACAATGCGAAATCGTTTTATCTCATCTGCGTTCGGGATAGTGGCATAGTATTATAAGTGTGTTCCTTAATCACAGTATATTTTCCATTAATTATCATGGATTTTCCTGGACATGACGGGTGACCGGGGAGAGGCAGTCCTTTATATTTACAATCTACCGTTCTGCCCGTAAAAAAATTAACATTCGTGTATTATTACCCAGGCAGGAATTGACAATTGGCCCAAGCTTGGGTGATGGGCGGCCCAACCCCGGCTAAACAAGGCCCGAGATTGGCATCCAAGGCTGGCTCAAGCCTGGTTGAGCTTTGGGATGATAACGTGCGGGCCTCCCTTGGCCACCAGACTTGAGACTAGCTTGGTTGCCAGACCTTAGCCATGCCTTA
>NW_011887867.1:89035-110172 GCF_000806365.1 Fopius arisanus
TAACCAAAGCTCATGTTTCAACATTGGCTGAAGCCTGGCTTAACCATTGGGTGAAATATGGCCCAAGCTTGGTTGCCAAAGCCTAGGCAAGTCTAGGTTGAGCCAAGCTTGGACCAGTTGTTGGAGCTTGGAATTCCTACCTGGGTATCATTTTCAGACTTCAGACTCACCTCGGTCAATGTCTAGTACAGACAAATATAGGCGAAACGTTTTGGTGAACCTACACCACACATTTAATCTCAGCTCTCGTATTAACTATTTTAAGATTCATTATTATTATTATATTATCATTAAATGTTGAAAATAGTATAATTATCACAAGTTGAAATTTCGGCTTTCCCTCCATACGCTAAAAGGAGGATTCGAAATCCTATCAAGCGAAGATAAAGGGAATCGACAGCATGAGGGTTCCAAAATGAATTTAAAATTTGATGAAATTTGGAAAAAAAATCATAACTCTGCGGCAACTGAATTCAATAAAAATTTGAAAATCCCAAGCGATCAGCTCTCAGCTGATGTTTGCATTTGAGATGGATGACTTTAACTTGTAATGAATAACCTATTAGAGATATAAAATTAGTCGAAAACATACGCCATTTCTCTTGATGAAGAGCTGAACACATAATGGTAACCTGGATGAATATTATTAAGCAGTACATTTTTTTGGAAGGTCACCAACGGGGGAACATTTGCTTATCCGATGACTTACCGCGTGGTTCGGCATTAAAAAAAAATAATTTCACATGACTCCGTACGGCAAAGCGCCAATTACGCACGCTGGTGAGTGCATTATTTGCCGTTTCCGCTCATCCCAATGTAGCATTCTGTATACAATAGAGTGCATCCACGTTCATGAAAGAAAATGTCGTGTACAGGACAGTAGATATGCCCCGAGGAAAGATGAAGTATGCGTGGAAATGAGTATAAGTCGTCATTAATGGACAATCAGGAATGAGTATGACAGAGATTAGGCTTCAACTATCGAGAGGTTCGATTTGACTTTATATAAATGTCTATCTCGCTTTTAAATGAGGTGGGGGAAATTGGGTTTCTATAGGCAAGTCAATTAATATTAAATTATGCAATTAATTAGGAGACCCAGTTGACGGAGTCAAGATTGTCAATGATACGGATAGACCATTTGAACACACACGATTTAAAGTTAATGCTGAACGTTTAATGATTTATTTTATAAAACACGTTCTGAGACATTTATCTCGTCTGTCTTACAATAAGATTAAATGGAGATTGGAGGCGCTTGAATGTGATTCCATTCAATGAGATTCCTTTCTTATAACTAACTCTTTTTCTTCATTTCATCGGTTGAAAAATGATATCCTGCCCAGAGGATTTTGAGAAAGTGGAAATTGAGAGAAATTCCTCACTCACGAAAAGCATTGAGTTTACGGATCCACGATTATTTTTCCCCTGTGAAATTTTTTTTTTCGAGTGTACACTTGACAATGGATTGAATTGTGATCTGTCCAAGCGAAGAATTTCTTCTCAACGACTCTGGAGCCGCGTTTCAACATGATAAATTCGTAAGGAAAGTAATAGGCAGCGTAATAAATTACCTCAGTCGCTTTTGTAACGGGATTTTTGGAAATCCCGCACATTAAACTATATTTTGGGTTGTGTTATCTAAAACTTCTGCCATCACGACTTCCTCCCGGGAATTACTCGAATCGTCGAGGGGTGTGGGGACTGGGGCCCGAGTGCTTAGGGTGTTAGGAGGCCTGAAGACAGGCAAGAGCACAGGGCGGACACGTGGAAACATTCCCAGCTCCCCTATGAGACTTCCTGGCACATAGCATAGGACTCATACCGACGTATGAGCGCTCCATGTTAGATGGGGTAGGCATTCGGACGGCTGATCCTTCGAAGGGGTTGTTCGAAGGGGTCGAAGGGGGAGAAGCTAGTGTCAGGGATATCCTCCTTGCGGCGAGGGCAGCACGTCCCGGCACACGGCAGTTTACCCAGCCGTAGTCGAGAGTGGGGAGGCATCGGCACTACTGCCGACACTGTCGACTCACTCGGCAGAGCCCCTTCGGCTGGCTCCCAGTGCGGACCTCTGGCAGCTCTCTCTCGAGCCCTTAGCTGGCTCCCAATGCCCAGCGTTGGTCTTCTACGCTCTCTAGGTGAGGATCATCCTCTCCCCGGGATCACTCTCTGAGTGAGGGCAATACCCTCCCCGGGTGGTGTTCTCTGGGTGAGGGCCATGTTCTTCCTGGTGTTCTCTGGGTGAGAACCATACTCTCTCCAGTTAGGCTCTCTACATTTGGGGCTACCCTAGTGGGCCCGACACGCTCTCGATGGTGTGCTTTTGGGTGAGTAATCCCCACGCTCTCGGCCTCCCGGCACTTTGCTATCTTACGTCGCTCTCTCGGCGAGGTGTTCTTAGAGGTCGCCCTCAGCGCCCCCGAACCCCGCACGTATGCTCTCGGTATCCCGAACCACTATCTGTTCTCTGTCTAGATTTCGGTTATCATAGTCGCGTATCCGTGGACCCTGGCCCTCTCTCCACGACCTAGCATCCTGAGCAACCCAGGTCTTCCCGCTTCCGTTCCATTCGTCATCAGCTTCTAGCTTCTCGCGGGTAGTTTTACGGTAACGAGGTTATCGTTCTAGTTCTGGGAGTACGGACTCCCCGGTTTTTGGATTTATGGATTTATGGATTTACGGATTTTGTGTTGTCGCGAGGACCAACCTCCTCGAGTTCCAACCCCTCTCGTCCTGTCCTTTCGTGCTCTTGTTTTTGGATATTTCGGGATTTTAGGTTTAATGAGGTCAGCCGACTTCGGGCAAGGCAGGGCACCCCCCCCTCCCCCTCCTTGCCCTTGTTTCGGTTCTTTCGGTTTTCGTTAGCTTTTGGCCCATAAAAAGCTAGCTGGCGCCCGCAGTAATTCGGTTGGATTTTAGGATGCGAGTACGGGAACGGGCGAAGGTAATAACTATCGCCGATCTTCGGGACGAGGTCGGGAAAAGTGTTACACTTTTCAATCCCTGAGCCTGATTTTCGCGTGTTGAAACAGTGAAGATTCAAAATTTTGGGGAAAATACATTTTTTGGGCGTATTGCTGTACACCCGCATATTCGTATGCTGCAATCTCTTATCTTTCTCCGCGTAAATTAAAAGTCGGAAAGGAGTGACTATTGTTATTGAATTCGGTTTCAACTATTAATTTGTCTTTGAAGACGAAACATCCTCCCTCCGTTGAGAGTGATCGATCGATAACGTCCAGATTCCAATTGGGTTAACTGGTTATTGGTTTGCTTTTTGCTCCGCTCTGCTGGCGCCATACTGATAAAGACAATGTGTTCTGCATGTCTTTTGGTAGACATTTTCATGATACCACACTTTGCTGTTACAGTCACAACTCTAATAGTAGATGACAACTTATCACCTCTTAATAGTGTCATAACCCGATGGTGGTGTCATGTGACCCAGAACTCCATTTCTCTCGGATGTTGAGCTCATTCAGGTAGTCCTTGTGCCGGCGTTTCCAGAAATATGGTCGCATTTCTGTATGTGTTACCGAAAAAACAATTTGTTGCTCTCAACTTCTTGGAGATGGTATTCAGGAAGCTTGGTGAATTCTTCACCATTCATGACTTGAAGTTAACGCTGTCAAATCATTGTGATCAGTCAAAAATGGATCTACTGGCCTGGAGTTCAGAATGCCCTTGATTTCCACCGTGGGCTGTATGGTGCTGGAGACGGACGGGATGAAACTGGAAAATTCTGATGAGAAGTTAGTGATGCCGAAGATCGAAAACTTGATCTCTCTCGGCTAATTGAGAAACCAAGTATTCGACAGCGCATTCACAAGTTACTTATCAGTTAGGGTGACGCAGCTGTAGCTCATGAAAACGTAATTAAACAGCTCACCTCGGTGTGCTCTATTCGAGGTCGTACTCGCAAAATTCTCAGGCATATATCAAGAATGGAGGCTACGGTGTGATTTCTTCCATTCGCTGGTCGGGCATAATCAGGAGACTTCCAGGGTCGAGATAATGCACCTCCCTCTCTGTCTGTCTGGTGAGCCTCTGAAGATCC
Organism: Fopius arisanus; assembly: GCF_000806365.1. Classification (NCBI taxonomy): domain Eukaryota; kingdom Metazoa; phylum Arthropoda; class Insecta; order Hymenoptera; family Braconidae; genus Fopius; species Fopius arisanus. The sequence goes on from NW_011887867.1 coordinate 93,093, forward strand.
TTCTCGCGGTAACTAACAAATTCTGATCGATTACTCTGAAAATAAGCGTTTGCTCGTTTCTTCTTTTGCTCATTTAGAGCAGCTCTAAAAACCTACACGACGAAATCTCACATGCACCTCAGATCTTTTGTTCACCTCGGTCTCTGAAGCACTTAGTACTCTCAAAGCCTCGGATCAACGAACCTATCATTGGTGTGCAGTTATTAACATGTCCACTTGTTGCTTGTCTAATAAGCTTTGTTAAAAGCGAGAAAATACGATTGGTGCAAGGTCATTCACGAACCATCGAAATTCCGTAGGTCGGATCTTTATCTCTCATCGAACACCTCTCATTGTTCATCTCAGTTCAGTGTTAAGACACGCTCGTTGACCATGACGAGCGCAAAGATTTATCAGGTGTCTGACTTTTGTTCAGCTCAACAGTCATCGCAAAATCTTAAGGTCCAGCTTCTATACAGTCCACTAAGTCGACATTGTGAGCTTATGCTGGTTTCCCCTGCTCCTACTGAAAGATGGATCACGACATCGCCTCTTGCAATGACTTCAAGTCACTCCCACCGATCGCAAAGAAGGAGGTAGTCGACTGTCTTTACTTCTACTATGACTATCTGGAGAAACACAGTATTCGCGTCTGCCAGACAGTCTGCTCGACACACCAAACTCTTCTTGCCCTGGATCGCGCTCGTCACGCAGCTCAGACCCACCCCGCTCTTCAAACTATGTCCACTCAGCTCCGGCACCCTTTATGACTTGCTCAGCCTAGCGCGTCAGTGGTGACTGACTCTTACCCTCGATAGGTCATCCAGTGCACCGCAGGCATTTGTTGTCAACAATGAGGTGTGCCTTCCCAATAGCCATTTCTAGGGCTGGTTATAGCTCTTTTCATGGTTGGCGGTAGGGTGCCCTACTAACTAGAAGCTCTGCTCATCAGCAGCGATCATCGTTCTGTTCACTAAGAATGTCTATTTCTCGATTCAGGCTCAGAACTCTCGCTCATCTCAGAATTTCTCGTGCGTCAGTGGAAATTGAAGAAGCAACGTAGCTCTACCTGCATTTTCTCGGGGAAGTCATCGTTTGTGATAACGTCGGGCGATGTCCATTACATTTACAGTCGATTTACTGACCAAAGCGCATCGAAGTCATAGCTCAGTCTCTCACTCAGCGCAGGTCTTTGTTACCGACCTTCCCAGCAGAGAATCGTGGCTGTTATCGTCTAAAATATCTAGCAAATCCAAATATTCTAACCCCTGCTCTTATGGATCTGCTCATCAGTGCTGATGTCTTTGGTCGATGAATCAAACCCGGCGTTATGAAACACGTAGCAGATGCTCTAGTTCAGGGCTGTAGAACCTCTGCTCTCAGACCAAGTCATGCTCTCGACATCTTTTAGTACATAACAAATGGTAGATGACAGCCCATTGTATCGGGTGATGGGCCTTTACAACTCAGGTAGCAAATATGAAATGCACGGAAGTGGGAACAACGCTTAAGAAAAGGAAAAGAGAAGTATCGCTAAAGAAAAGGAAAAGCGGGACTGGAAAATGACTCAAAAAAGGAAAATTCGAAATTTTCCCTCCCGTCACGTTTTTATTGATTTTGGAAGTTAACATCGCAATTAAAATGTAAAAAAAAGTCTGTTCAATTTCAGAGGTGAGGATCAATTATTTATTGAAAGAATGAAATTGATGGACGTAAAAAGGTTCATTAAAAGAAATTTAAGAAGATTCTCATTATTTATATGAGAAAATAACATCAGCTGGTAAAAAATGTCAATAATTCTGAAAGATGATTTTTTAGAATGATTTCAATTTTTTTCCATGGATACTAGTTATTTGACATTTAATTAAATAACTCAACAGGATTCCAAACTATTAAGAATAAAAAATTTATGAAACCTTTGCTCCTGTAAGATAGGTTAAATTTTAAATAATGAAACGTATTATATTTCATGTGGTCAAATTTTTCAGGCTATTGAGTGTCTCATACCGCGATGTGATAGTTGAGCAATCAAAATTACAAATTGGAATTAATCCTCACAATTATTGATATATTTCAAAATGCCGGTCAAGAATGGGAGAAGATACATAATTAAAACAGCTCACTCAATAAAATTTCATCAATTCACATGGGAGGCAAAATGATTCATTTTCTTCTTCCAAATTCAAGTCAGGGTCCAATAGAACATGAGTAAGAATTTGAACCAATTCTCACAAAATCATGTTCATAAATATTTTTGTCCAGGTTTGGATTTTCTAATTTCTTTTTTTATTAATCGCCGCGGCTATTTTACCCACTTTACCATTTGGCAGACGCGTCATGGGACACCTGCCCCCCCCCCCCCCCCCCCCCCCTTACTGTCCCTAGTAACAACGTCATTCCACCAATCCCAATCAATCGGACATGCGAGACAGATACAATTCGACCCAAAACGCACGCGCTCTTAAATTTTGCGATGCTAAAAAAAATAAATAATTGTCATCAATCAATGAGAATAAATTCGCAGCGCTTCCTTAATATCTCTAATTGATCCGTGCTTCTTCCGCTGCACTGAGAGCAATAATTCTCTCATATCATTACTCAATAAATATTCGCTGGTCTGCGAACAGCCACGTGCACGAATCTCTGCGTCACTTCCGGTGTCATGGTGATTGCATTGTGGCTCAATTATCGACCACATCCAAAATCCAATCGACTATCAAAATTTTATGCGCCTGACATCTCTCGGCTTCCTGGGGATCCTCGGGGATGTCAGATGCAACGCAGTGGCGCGTGATTTAAATTCGTAAATGAAATAAAATAAACTCAAAAACATATTCTCCTCTCTTCTCATAACCTCTCACCATTGAAGGTGACTTCCCGTCTGGTGGAAGTCTCTGAAATCACACGAACCGGTCGAAAAACAGTAACTGCTAGAAATACCACGTTACACCATATGACAGTTGTTTGGGCAGTCATATCATAGCTGACTGATTATCCATTCTTATTTGAGGAAAAAAACACATGAAATGCCGAGCGTACACAACGACAGTCCAGAAGCTCACCAATAAAAGGCGGTAAAGGAAGGACGAACTGCAAGATGTTACAGCTCAACCTCTACTATTGTGAGGCCGCACTTGACCTGCTTAGACAAGCGGCGCGTGAGCTGAAGGCTGATATCGTGATGATCTCGGAGCCGTATCGACATCTTGGCACTCAGTCCTGGATCACTAATACCAGCAGGCAGATAGTGATTTGGATTTGTGGATAGATGGAATATATTTCTACGGCTCTTATGTCCCACCTAGCCTCAGCATCGAAGAGTTCAGAGACTTCCTGGATAGGCTGACTGTCTATGTCAAGCAACGCTTTCCTGTGGTCAACCGACCAAGAATCGACATTGTGTACTGGTGGAATGAGACCATCGCTATGTTGCAGAAGGAGTGTAACACAGCTAGAAGGTCATCCCCGCGTGGAAGAAAAAGTTCTAACTTCAAGGAGTTGAATTTGGAAGGAGTTGGATAAGAAGACCAAGTGGAAGCTCAGCGAAGCCATGAAGAACAACAAGAGGCAATGTAGAATAAGACCCGGCAACCTGCAGGTAGTCGGAAGCCAGCCTATTACAGAGGTCAGGATAATTCTTTAATCCTAATCGTACCCAATCAGCCATTGTGTGGGAATAAATCCCAGTGGTGACGCCGTTTCCGTTAGCCACAGTTCAGTTTTTAATTTTCAATATAAAAATGAAAACATCAAATTTGCATAGGAAAACCATGGAGAATGCATTTACAGAATGGTAGTCGGCAATTATGATTTTCCTGTCAAATATGGAAATTCTAAATTTGAAAAGTGACAAGTTCGTACTGTCGACTTAGGAATATATTCCTGGAAATCCCATGGCAGATTTTCATATTACACTTTGAATTTTGCTAATCTTGCAACTTCCAAATGAAAAATCAATTGTTTTATTTATGACGTGAGAAAATAAATTTTCATTTGAAATTGCCCGAATGTTATTCATCTCTCCAAAGTCCGTTCGAATATGACATTTCATTCCAGTATATCAAAAACTGAAAGTGTTCGATTCTGGATTTTTATTTGAAAAATTCAGAAGTATATTTCAGATACTCTGATACCGAAATAAAATAAAAAATGAGTAATTCAATTTTGTTAATGACAATAAAGCAACCCCTTTTAACAATTACTATTTATCTACGAATCATTTGCTTCACATGACTCGATAAAGTTATTGCTCAATCAGAATTGTCGACGAATATTGTATTTTATTTATTGGATTCTGGCAAATATCGTCTGAACACAAAATAATTGTTAAGGGTGACTTCTCATCATGGAAGCATAAAAAAAATGTCGCCTAATATTGCTGTCTATTTCCAATGAAAAATTGATATTTATAATTCAAATTTATGGAAATTGCTGCTCCATCGCACAGTCGCCCTCTGCCAGTATCGGTCGAACCAGGGCTCAAGGAGAGAGAGAAAAATCGAATTAGAGCTAGGCTCCCCCAGCTCTCACTAACGAACCTCGGGAGCCGCGTGAGCCCGATGAATTCAGGTTGCCGGGTCCTGATGTAGAAGCGAGCTACTTGCCGAGGTAAAGGCCGACTCATGCGGGATACCCTGCAAGGCTATGATCATGCAGCTCAAGAATCAATCAGTGGCATCACCATTGTGCCAGGTGCTCCTGAACGGAATTGTGGAGACACTATTTCCAAGTCAACCGGAATTCCGCCGTAACTCTGAAAAATGGGAAGGAGAAATTGTCTTGAAGATCACTAGAGAAAAGTTGATGGCGGCCTGTAGAAGAGTGAGAAACTCCAAAGCTCCAGGCCTGGATGGAATCCTAAACGTCGCATTGTAACGGGCCATTCACAGGATGACAGAGCGGTTGTTGAATGTTTACAGCAGTTGTTGAATGTTTACAGTATTGCTCCTGAAAGGAAATCACCGGATTAACCCTCATCTTACCGTCCTCTCTGCATGTTCGATACTGCTGGCAGGATTCTCGAGCGCATCATCCACCAGAGAACAGAAACTGCGGTGGAATCTATCCTCGCTGAGAATCAATATTGTTTTCGGGAAAGCCAGTCCATACTGGCTGCCATCAACCTTGTCCTCGAAACCGCGAGGATAGCGATTTCGTGGCAGCGATGGATAAATGGCACCAATGAGTATTGCTTGGTAATGACACTGGATATCAAGAACGCCTTCAATTTAGTTAGGTGGGACGGCATCATGGAAATACTTGCCAAACTGAGCGTATCAAGCTACTTACAAAGGCTGATCATAGCTACTTCAACCGAAGGTTCCTCATGTATGACACAGAGGCTGAGTCCAAAGGATAGAGGGTGACAGGAGTCGTGCCCCAAGACGACGTACCAAGTCCATGACTATGGAACATTATTTACGATGGGCTGCTGAAGCTGAAAATACTCTGCTGAACTAAGTTTTTCTTATTCGCAAATGAAGTGGCCGTAGTCATTGTCAGGAGGCATCTGTAGGCCATAATGCGTGTTTTCAGCACAACGTTTGAGACGATCCGGTGCTGGGTGGTTTCCGTTGAAATTAACCTAGCAGAAGATAGAAGCCGTAGTGATCACCAGCAAGAAGACGATCAAGGCGATCACGCTGCAAGTCGGGTCTTCTCAAATCACCTCCCTTCATTCGATACCTGCGGGAAATGATTAATGCACGCCTGAACGTCAAGCAGCAAGAGGAGTACCTGGGTACCAAGGCGCCTGGTGTGAAATCGACCCTATCACGCTTCATACCAAATATCGGAGATCCAGGTAGAGGAGACGAGCACCGCGCTCTTCAGTGATTACTCCAGTGCTTACATATGCTATCCCCATCTGGGGAAATGTCCAACTCCAGGTAGCACGGTGTAAAACGGCACCAGTTTATCAACGCAGCACTCTTAGGGTGCAAGTACATATCCGACGATCGCTGCGGGCGCAGTATGTGTCATCGCAGGAATGTGACCGATCGAGGTTTTGGCTGTGGAGCGAAGTTCGTTATACAGTGTAACGTGACATTTTCGTATGGGGGTTGAAAATGCCAGCTACCTTCGCCCTACTTCCTCAAAGCCTAACCAAACCTGCTAAAATTAACTAAATGGGCGCCAGGTAATTTTTAACCGGAATTACCAAACCGGAAACAGCCATAACTTAAAATTATCAACCTCGAGAGTCGGGGAAATCCACTAAAACTCAAAAGAAATAGAAAACCAGAAGGGGACGGAAAGGACAATCAGGTTTTCGGGGAAAGGTAACGGTCCTGGTTCGCTCAGTGTGCGGTTTATGGAGAGAGGGGTGGATCTTGGTGGAATTCCTTCCAGGAATTCCAAAAGCCCTGAACTTCAACGTTCGGGGAATTATTAATTACTTCAAAATCATAAATCTGATGTTCCGGGGAATGTTCAACTACGCGGAAGAGAAAAAAAAAGAAAAAATAAAAATAAAAATAATAAAAACAAAGTCTCACCCCTCGGAATCGAACCCATTCTGCTTGGAACTGAAGAGAGTGAGAGAGAGAGAGAGAACCACTGGCCATCGCTGGCCCTGGAAAATCCCCCAACTTAGAACCGCTTCTAAAGCCTAAAATTTTGGGAGATTTCAGGAAAAATACCCACTGGCGTGGCTAGGGGAGCCCCTAGTATTTTGGGGAATCATTAGCAAGGGAGAAACTCCCTCGAAAACCACTTAAAATGGATGGGGAAATTCAGTCAAAACCGGGGTCCCGATGTTTACTCCCAAACCGCGTTAAACGGAGGAAATTCCATCAAGATTACCCACTAACATGATCAGGGGAGCCCCTAGTACTTTGGGGATTCAACTGCGGAGGGAAAAACTTTCCGAAAGCCATCCAAAAAGGGATAGAAAAGTCAACCGAAGCCGGGCGACCGGCTCGGATAATGCCACGACATGTCCTGGAAATATTCGCGACAAAAGGGGGAAAATGCACTTAAAATTTGTCAAACTAATTCACAACTCAGCTTTGGGGGTTTCCTTCCCTTCCTCGTGGTCTTCCTGACCATAATCCCTCCTAATTAACCTCACGTAATCTTCACTGTCTCTTCTCACAACACGTGTTCACCTTTTGTCACGATCAACGTATAACAGCCTTGACGAGGTCAGTGTAACAGGTGGGTTACTCACAACCAAAAATCAGACGCTCTCTGATTGGCTGGCGTTAGTTCCGCGTTGAGGCGTGGTGCCCCCAGCGTCAATTCAAATTTAAATTCCTACCCTAAATTAGATCCCTTAAGTTCCTCATCGGATTCTTAATTTTTACGGGCATGCGGAGCTTGTTTAATCGCGTATTCCGGGGGGCCTGAGTGCTAAAACGTCTTTTTACTTTTTTAATCATATTTTTAAAATTTAGTATCCCCTACTAATCCCAAAATTATTAAAATTTATTTACCACTAACCCGTAAGCAACCTGGCGATTCGAAGCGGGTAATGGTTGCACTTACCCTCCTCGATCTTCCACCGAAAAACATAAACGTATCCCTAAACTCCTGCCCCCTCTAATTGGAACGTCAAATTATTATTTTGAACCCGCGATTTTCTCCACACGCTCCTTCCCAAATTCACCCGATCTCTCTCTATTCTCCTAAATCTTGTGGGCATACGTGGCGAGTTTCATCCCTCTAACGTACATCTCCACATGTACATTACAACACGGGAAAGAAATCGGAGACGATAAGCGTTGAAGGTCTGGCTGCTGAAGAGAGACGCCACAGCTTGAGCCGATGGCACAAGGAGTGCATAAACTCGACCAAAGGAAAATGAACACATAGTCTGATTCCACACGTAGTCCCGTGGGTAAGTCGAACTCATGGCGAAGTTGATTCTTATCTATGTCAAATGTTTCCAGGCCACGGGTGCTTTCTTCTCCATAGAGACGGGAATCTCTACGCGGCAAATGCGAAGACGGAGACTTATTTCATTTTTCTTGGAACCTCCTAGCCACGCCTAACACTTTAGTGTTGTAGAGGGACGTACATTCAATAGAGACGCATGAGGAATAACAACAGCTGAGAACCCGCTTGGTAATACTTCACGGTGGTACCAGGAAGAAATTGGGAACGGACGATTAGGAGTAAAAAAGAGGAAAACAGGCTTTTAGTGGGTAAATATCTTAGATGTGGTTTCTAACATTACTTTACCAGAATCTGTGGAAGATTTTCCTAAATCTTTATGAAAACACACGCACGCATGTGCACACAAACGTACACACACGTGCACCCACGCAGGCACTCGCACACATGGGCCATTGCCAGCATTCTTTACCTTAGGGTGAACGCGGATGCTTTCGGAAAGCACCATGGCGACGATCGACTCTGAGTTTGAAGAAGAAAATGCAACTCTCTGAAGAAGAGAAGAAAAATGAGATGCAGGGAAAAGAAGGAAAAAAAACATGATCCAGGGGCAAGAAGGAGACGAAAGAGAAGATCCATGGTTCGTCCGAAGGACAAGAAGCGGTCCTCGGAGGTGTTACAACGAGTGAAGTAACGGGGAAAGCAACGAGTAAAGTAACGGGGAAAGCAACGAGTAAAGTAACGAGTAATTGCGTTGGACAAAATCTGTAAAAAGACTATGTAACACATGCTAATCATTCTCGTAGAAAACAGCGAATAAGACAGATGCCCCACATGGGCGATAGTCAAGCTCCTCGGAGACGAAGCTGATGTCCTCAGCAAAGGGCCACAAGAGGATCTCGAGATTAAAGATCATGATGAGTTGACTATGAAGAAGAAAGTGCTCGATGTCCTGCAGTTCGCCGTTAGTGTGGACTGCCACATTCTCCCAGATGTCATTAAGTCTCTGCGGAGAGCGTATGGTGGTACCCAGACTGCATCGTTGAAGATACCTGCAGTGGTCGCGAGGAAGCTCTGGGTGATCGGGGCAAGATTCGTGTGGGATGGGTCAATTATCGGATTTGGAAGGTGGAAACTCGAAGCAGCACTTTCCCGTAGAAATGGCTGGGAACTTCAACGCGTGGGCAGTTAAATGAGACAGTAAAGAGACCCAACAGCATAGATAGGTTAGAGGAGGAGAGTTGAGTTGTCCAGGACGGGGCGCTCTGAAGTAGAAACTGGCCTTGCAAATTGTAATGTTGGACAGGCTGCAATGGGCGCTGAACTCCTTCGAAATGTACAATGTTCGGGGCCCTGATGGGGTATAGCCGGTTTCCCTACAGAAGAGGGGAAACCTGCTACTGCGCAAAATGTTACCAGCATTAAGGGCATGGTACGCTTTGAGTCATGTGCCAGGGAGATGGAGCGAAGTAAGGGTTGTGTTCATCCCCAAACAGATAGGCACATAAAGGAAGTGCTACAGCCAAAGCCTATGAGCCTCTCACAACACGCGCAACAGCCTGGCAGATCAACTGAGACTGCATTGCACAGTCTGGTGAGGAGGATTGAGAGAGCAAGCGAGAGGAAAAAGGACACTCTAGGCGTCTTCATCGATATAGAGGGGACCTTTGATGACACCTCCTTTGACATCGTGGAGGAGGCGGCGGTATTCTTTGGGATCGATGAATCGATTGTCAAATGGATTATCGCCATGCTCCGAACCCGGACAGTCTACTCCTCACTCGGGGCCACTACGGTGCGGACGTTGGCGGAGAGGGGTTACCCAGGGGGAAGAGTCATCTCACCTTTTCTGTCGCTCCTCGTCGTGGACGGGCTACTAGCTGGAGTCGAAGGACTAGGAGTTGAGGCCGTTGGATACGCTGACGATGTGGCTTTCATCATAACTAGCAGAGGCGTGGGCATGCTACACCTGAGAATGTAGAAGGCACTGGACTATGTGGAAAGATGCTATACCACTCATGGTCTCAGGGTTAATCCCGGCAAAACAGAGATGGTGCACTTCACCCATAGAAGGAGGAGTGGTGTAAGACCCCCCTCTATTTATCGTACAGAACTGGGCTTTTCTGAGGACGTAAAATATTTGAGGGTATGGATCGACAGAATGTTCAGTTGAAGGAAACACATAGTTATACAAGCAAACAGGGGTATCATGATCTACTGGGCTTGCAGGAGAATGTTCAAAAATGCATAGGGACTAAGATCATAGGTAGTGAAGTGAATCTACACGGTTATAATGGTCCTACAGCTGCTGTCGTCTGGTGGCCTAGCATGCAGAAGGCCTGCCACAGGAGAACCGTAGACAAAATAGACAGACTCGCCGTGCTGGGTATTAGGGAGGCAGTGAGAACGATCCCCACCTTGGCACTGGAGGCACTGCTCATGCTTCATCCACCTCATGTCGACATAATGGGGGTAGCACGGGTCTCGGCGGCCAGGCTGTGTCTACTGAGCGTGTGCAAGGGAGCTGGCAGTGGCCATGTGGCTATCCTTGCTGCAGATGGCGACCTTTGGACGCTGCTGTCGCAGGGAGGTGACGCTTCTGGGCCGAAATGGCACTTTCAGAACAGATTTAGGGTCGGCCAGGCAGACCAGTTGGTGACCAGGCAGCTGAGCGGGGCCGAAAAACAGAGTGGACTTCGCCAAAGGTGCTAGTCTGGTACACGGACGGCTCCAAGTGTGGCGACAAGGCGGGTGCAGGGATCTGGTCTGGGTTCCAGGTCGCGCTGACATTCTTGGCAATATTGAAGCTGATAAGCTGGTCTAAAGGATGCGCCTACAGGGAAGGACCGGGTGGGCATGCGCATAGACTCTGTTAAGGACATGATCCGGAAACAAGCGGAGAAGAGGGTTGTAGAAAGATGGCGCTCTGCAGGACTAGTCAGGCATACCAGGATCTTTCTATGTGAACCCACGAAAAAGGTGGCTGAGGAGCTGATGGAGCTGGGCAGTGTGAAGCTCCACTCGCTTGTGGAACTCATTATTGGCTACTGGACTCTGGCCTCTCAGCCGGTGAAAATAGGCAGGCGAAGCGTCCCTACATGCTCAAAATGGCGACTCACAGAAGAGAATCTGCAGCACCTAAACACTGAGTGCAGTAGCCTAGACCAGGCATGGGCAAAGTCGGATCCTCGGGAGCCGGGGCCATAAAACCCTATTAGACCCATTATTAGAAATACAATACCCCAATTGCGTGGAGCCCAGCGTAGTCAGGGTGGGAGTAGCAGCGTGTACAAAGTGGGGCGCAGTTAGACAGAGAGAGCACCACGCGCTTTCCTTTCAAATTTTATCAACCTTACCGCCTAAAAATTCAAACAAATTTTCACCAATTCAACGTGGTAAATCCTCAGTTGTATCGGGGGTAATGATTCAAACATCATGGTGCCAGAAATTGATTATTTCTTGGTTACCTTAATATTGAATAATTATTTTAGTAAAAATTGGAAAAAAATGAGATGTCAGTTCTGTAAAATTCAATCAAAATCCATTCTATTGGAACTGTATTAGATTTCTATGAAACCTGTACAAGTTTGTGATTGTAAAAAGCTGTTGAAAAGATTTTTTAATTTTTGTTAAGATTTCTTCCAATATGAATATTGAAAGAATAAACAGATTCATACCAAAAATGGAGTTAAAAGTTTTTTTTATAGAAATGTCCCACAGAAAGCTCTGGGTTTGAAACGAATGGGATTTTTCCTAACATTTTAATCTATTTTTCTTATTTTTTGCCGATATATGAGCCAAAGAAGACAACTCTAAATGATTTTACGATGAAAGTTCTGCAAGGAAATTTCTCTCAGATAATTTGTATGAACGGATTCTTTTAACTCCATTTTTGGTATGAATCTATTTATTCTTTCAATATTCATATTGGAACAAATCTTGTATTAACAAAAATTAAAAAATATTTCAACAGTTTTTTTCAATTAATTTGCTGCCGAAATATTCAATTCAGAGTAATTTATTCAACGGAATTTTATGTGGAAGTTGATAGACGGAAAATTGATTGATTGATAGTTTTTAACAATGCAAAATGCAGCAAGAAAAATATGCATACTTTTCGTTCAAAAATTCAAATTTTTTCGCCTTGACTGACGTAACGATTCCCCCACTCTGGCCCAAGCATCGTGGTCTCGCCCCTCCAACTACCTGCACGGTACAATAGGACCCCTTATTTTATAGTCATTGGCCTAATTGAGGTTGGGAGCTAGGTGAGCCGATTGAGCGCACTTTGCCCATGCCTGGCCTAGACGATATCCGGTGCCATGTTTTCAGGAACACCTGCATCGGGAATATTTATGTTGATAAGGACGGAGCAGAAGGGATTTACGAGTTTGTTCGTAGGTTAAACATGCTGACATCTATGGACTAGGCCAGGCATGGGCAATCTCCAGGTAGCTCGGAGCAGAGCCATAAACCCGCATTAGAAATCCAATAAAGTTTACAACCATTTCAATAATAAGGGTCTTAGTACTAGCATAGTGGGGGCAGTAGTGGGGGCTTCACAGGTACTAAGGTGGGGAGTATCCCATGAAGCATCTGGCAAGAATTAATCCTCCGGAAGGGTAAAACTTGTCGCGCATCTGATTATTTTTTAATGCACACATGAAAAAAAATTGAAATTTTTCTGATCGACTTATTTCGCTGCTTTTCCTTTACTTGAGTCTCATTTCTCCTCGTTTCCTTTTCTTAAGCGTCACCCCCACTTCGGTTGATCTCAGCGGAGGAGAAGGGCCTTTACGATCTGGGTCATAAAGGCCCATCACCCGATACAATGGGCTTTCGTTTACCCTTTGTTACGCCCTAATAGAGGTCGGGAGCACGACTTGCTCTCAGAGCAGAGTTTGCCCAGCCCTGGACTAGGCGGCTGCGAATTGGTGAAGGGGGACACGTGACACTACTCCCATTTGTGGAAAAAAGATTGCCGCTCCGGCAATCATACCAGGGACTATTTGAGATGTTACAAGGACAGTTTCATTTTTATATAAAAAGTCGTAATGATTCGAAGCGTTAAAAGTTGTAATAGCTCATATAGGGACACCCCAATCTGTTTTTTAGCTAAAGCCGCACAGAAATCAACGTTGAAGAACAGCTTAATTCACAATTGTTTGATTCGATACAATACAATAATTTGAATTAATTTAAGTTGTTAATTTCTAATTCTCATTCTCCTTCTTGACTGTCATCAAATTTTCAAACAATTCATTGCAAGGTTTTTATGTTTCGGTCGCGGTATCTGAACAATTAAAAACTAAACACAAAGAATTCCTCGGATTAGTAACATATTTCAACCCTGGTTCTCTAAACTTTATAGAAGGGTACGGAGAACAAGGTTCAGTCGCCAACCGGACGCGTCTTCAGGTGGCGGATAGGAAGACGGCCAGATGTATTAGCCAGCCCACGACACGGGACACGGGACACGGGTAGACATACCCGGGGCCTGGCGAAGGGCTGGTGAAAAAGACTGGCCAACGGTGGTGATATTGCGTGTGTGTATACACCTAAAAACCCCGTCGCGGACCAACTCCCCAAGGTGTTAGCTACCGGACCGATGGCTGCGTGGTGCAGGGAGTGCTACGTTGTTAACGATGCCCCCTGGATACCAGGCGACCTCCGGGGGTGCATGCATGTCACTAAAGCAACCTCTGCTCTGAGAGCAAGCCGTGCTCCCGATCTCTATTAGTACATAACAAAGGGTAGACGAAAGCTTATGGTGTCGGGTGATGGGCCTTTATGACCCAAGTCGTAAAAGGCCTTCTCGGTTGAAATCAACCAAAGTGGGGGTAACACTTAAGAACAGGAAAAGAGGAAAAATATCGCTGAAGAAAAGGAAAAGTGGGGAAATGAGTCAAAAATGGAAAATGTGGAATTCTCTTCACCATGACATTATTATTAATTTTGAAATCAGACGTTACAAATGAAATGTAAAAACTGGCTGTTTAATTTCAGAGGCAAGGAACAAATTCCACAATATCATTTTCCGGTGGTCCTGCTGATTCTTTGAAGAAAATTTTTTTTTAATATTATTTTTAAAAAATATTCCTTTTTTATATTCAGAATCAACATCAAAACTGCAATGTTTGGGATTTTTTCCTTGACATATTTTTCGGTAAGGTCGATATTGGACCAAAATTTAAAAAGCAAGCTGAAAGATGTCGTCAATGCGGGAAGCTGAATTTGAAAGAGTACCTTGATATTTATTTCAATGACCAATAGTTATCTTCATATTCAGAAAAGTTTTTGTCCATGTGTGGATATTTAAATTTCCCTTTATATTAATCACGGCGACCATTTTCCCCATTTTACCATTTGGCAGAGACGTCATGGGATGCTCCCCAATACGGTAACTGTGAGGCCCCCCACTACTGTCCCAACTATGATCGTACTAGGACCCTTATAATTGGCATCGTTATAAACTTCATTGGATTCCTAACTCGAGTTTATGACTCTGCTCCGAGCTACCTGAAGGTTGCCCATCCCTGGACTAAAGGGCCAGGGCAAAGTGTTTCGAATGTTTTGCATGTATTTGGACGTTTTCTTTTTGATGAAAAAATGGAAGTCAGGTGATGGTTCAAAGTCATTCCTCGATCGAAATGAAAGTGAGATACTCGGAAACTTAAAAGGGATGAATTTATTCGTCAATTATTTTGCTAATTTTCATCGCCGTCAACATTTGCACTCATTTGTTCAAGTCACCCAAGCTCAAACTTCGAAGACCAACGATGACAGACAAATAGAAAATCACAACGGATGAAAAAAGAATAATGGGGGAAGAAAATTATGATTGTCACTTTGGGAGTAAAGAACACTTGGGCTTTCGTAGCTCCAAAAGATAAGACTGAATATCCTGACAACAATAGGTATTCATGTCGTGAAAGAATCTCTCACTTCCTCATTATCATGAATTCCTCAATGAGAGGTTACCAATTGACCATTGACAATTACCCTAAATTTCAACGGAAAAATAGAAATACAGTTAAAACTGAAGCCCTACATAAATTTTGACCAACAACAACCATTTTTGACCGAGTCATAATTTTGGAAAATTTCACCATTTTTTCAGCGATGAAAAATGAGTTTTTATTTTTGAAAGCTTCATTCGTAGATGATTGATGTTATAATTTCATTGCAAGGAGCTAATAGTCTACTGAAAACCATTTGTTGCGGAGGCTGCTGTTTACTACGGTTAAATGTTTTATACATCAAGGAAAAACTTGCCATAACAATACAAAAAGAGAGCTTGGGAAAAATTCCACTTAATTGTATGGAATGTCGGTATGTCCAGTCTAAATGTCAATTTTCCAAAGCAACCTTACCAGTACCTGGTAGGTACGCAAGTCGCCATCATTATGGCCTAAGAGGCGTTAAAAAGTGCCCACACTGCCAATTCACCTGACTTGCCAAGATCCGTCTTTGAGGAAGCAGTTTCACGGGACGACTCTCTATTGCAACGACTGACTCGTTACGTCAAGTTGTCTGCAATTATTCAGCTGAATCCGATCCAGTATCGGCGCTTCTTCTCTTCAAGCGGTTTCCTGCTTGTTATCCACTTGAACCTCCAAAGCGAGGTCACTTCTGCAGAACCAGCTTTTTTTGCCGAAACAGGCTTCATCCTGAATGTTCAGCTCAGGGAATTTCTTGTCAAACCAGCGCGAACCTGATAAATCACTTAGCGTACAGCTGAGTTTATCCCGATTTTTATACACCTAGCAGCACAAAAACTACGAAAGAACTGAGTTCATGCCGAGTGTCTAGTTCAGGGATTTTCCATATCAGGCAGAACCAAGCTGCTCAGACCTGTCATCATCATCAGCACCAGAGTCAACACCACATAATTTTCACCCGCACTAGAGAAGCGTGTTTGAGCGTTTTCAACTTCATCAGTGCTAGCGAAGCTAGCATATTTTTGGAATTTTCCGGAATCCACTAGGAAAAGGAAATCCCTCCCTCGCTTCCGCCGTTTATTTCTACCAGCGTAAGTCAGAAAATACACCGTCAACATTTACACTATTCTCTCCTACACTTTTTCCACCTTTATCCCCAGTTTCTATCTTGAACTTTTTACTTTTCTGTATTTCAAGTGAAGTGTAATAAATGTAAAAATCTCGTTAGAGGGAAACTTAAGGGTATCTTTCTCTTTGTGTGCTAATTCCTCATTTAATAACCATTGCGTACTTCAGCAGTTAGTGCTACGCAATAGACCCCACTAAGTGAGAATTATAAGATCCTTTCTCCTCCTGACACTAGTTACGGTCAACGCACCTCTAGGGTTCACCTTTTATTCCATATTTCGGTCTACCTAGTGACCCAGTGTCCACAACACAGTCCAAGAAAATAGACCTTCAAATGCGAATTTTGGGGTAAATACTTGAATTTTTGATATAAGTTACTTTGAAAGATAGAAAAACGAATTGTGGAGGATTTTTTTTAATTCACCTCCGAGAAGGGGGAAAAAAATCAATAAAGTGTTTTTTTATTCATTTTGGAAAAACAGTAAGGACTAGGGAAGAAAAATTTGAATCGAAGTTGTAAAGTTGTATTCCATGAAAGTGATGTTTTTACTTTTTCTCTTAAAATAAAAATTAACCGAGGTAGGGTTGCTAGAAGCTAGGGGATGACAGCAGATACTTTAAAAAATCATAAGTTGCTGAAAAATCGACATATTTAATTTTTTTTTTCAATTTACTCAGAAAGTTAAAAACTTTAATTTTAGAGAGATATATTGTGACGAGGCAGAATTCCCCCCCCCCCTGCCCCCTAATTAATACACGTTACTTTGATAGGTTAAGTTAGGTTTAAGTAATCTCTTTTGTCACCGTTGGGCAACCCATCCCCAGATACTTCTAACTCCCGTCCCCGTTTTCCCTCCCCCTGGCACTCACGCATCAACATCATGAAAAAGGACCCCACGCGACCCCGGAGGAAAGAGACTTCCCTCGAGCGAGCCCCTAAATGAGAAGGAGAAGGACACCCGATGACCCCCCAAAAACCAGGAAGGAAGAGGTGAGGATGATTGGGCGAACTCACTCATGCCACAACTTCCCCACGAGTCACTGCCCCATAAAGTAAGAGAGTTGGCCCGAAGTGATCCTGTGAAGAGTTACCCCGAAGGGACCTGCGAAAAGACCTTGAAAAAGTGTGAAGAGACAAAGTGTGAGAAAAGGAACTGGAGTGTGAAAGAGAAAAGGAGTGAAAATCTAGTGAGGAA
>NW_011887867.1:110547-119594 GCF_000806365.1 Fopius arisanus
CTTCTTTTTATTATATCATATTTCGCGTAGCCGCAAGTGAGTTGGCCTTACCCCCCACCCTCGAGTTAATTAGTTAGTAGTCAAAAGGCCCGGATTATTTATTATGTTAATATGTTGTAATGAGTTCAGAATACAGAGTCAATTTATAAATCCCCCCTAGTAATGATTGAGAACCCCCCTCCCTCTTATTATTTCAGGTCCTCTCGTAAGTCATCGTACATTTCCTTAATTTTTTCAGAATATTATCAATTCCCTAATATCGTGCCTTCGCCGGGAATTATTATATTGCATGTACAGAGGGATTGCAAGGTATAGCAACGATGGTCGGTAAAAACGTTGATAACGTTTCATTATCTAATGCATTCAAAGTGAAAACTCTTTCTGCTGCAAAAGATGGTATGCATATTGGTGATGAGTTTGTTGCTATCGATTCGTTCTTGTTGATTCCAAGGATATCGATATTTTTCCATGGTAATGTTGAAGAAACACGCAATGCAAGGAAATATGAATTATCACCATTTCCTCTCAGCTTATTTGATGAACACGGATTGATGAGAAAACCAGCTAAATCAGAATTGTACAACGTTTTCCAGCCATTTCTGCAATCATTATTCGTCATTTCAGGATCAATTTTTATGATTGATGGTGGTTGGCTGTTGCATAGTGTAGTTTGGCCACATGGAAAAAAATACTCTGACATTTGTAACATTTACTATTCATACATAAAGAAACATTTGGATCGAAAGTTATGGTCATATTCGATGGCTACTCGAGGGAAACAATTGGAATCAAGTCATACGAAAGATACCGCCGAAAAGAGAAATGCGTTGCTGCGGATGTTGAAATTTCTGAAGACAATCTAGTAATGCTAACTCAAAAAAAATTTCTGTCTAATATTGCGAACAAAAAACAATTTGTAGATTTACTTAGTGATTACCTTCAAGAACCCAGTATTAATACGAAAATAGGTACTAAGACGCCGACCTTTTGCAGACTGCAATAAATTTAAAAGAAAGTAGAAATCAATCAGTCACGATAGTGGGCAATGATATTGATATTCTAATTATCTTAATTTCACTTGTCTCCGACAACGTGGTGATATACTTTTATAAAATGGCTCCAGGAAAACAAGCAAACGTTATTTATTCAACGCAGAATGATAAAAATTTGAAGCCCTTTTTGCTTTTTGCACATGCTTTCGCTGACTGCGATACTACAAGCACAATTTTTAAGAAAGGAAAAAAGAGTATTATATCTCAGTTGATGAAAAAGCCTGATCTTCAAGCATTAATTTCTGTGTTCTATGAGCCAAATCGTTCAATTCATGAATTATACGCAGTTTTTGAGAAAATTATATTTCATCTATATGGCCAAAGTAATTACGAAGAACTGATCCTTGGTGGTAAGATATAATATCTTTTCATCATCTGCTGCTGCCTTTAAAAAAGAAGTCTTAGCTTCCTTACCACCGACAGAATCTGTGTTACGAGAACGCACGAAGCGAGTGTACTATCAGATCCAACAGTGGTTAGGCAACAATCTAAATCCAGACGATTGGGGTTGGAAAAAAACCTTATTTATGATGATACCTATCATGTCAACGGTGGAACCAGCACCAAAGGAATTAATAGAAAAAGTAAGTTATAATTTTTATCAAATTCTGTTTTTCAAATAATATTTAAAAATAAAAGTATATTAAATTTTCATTGCATTTTTCATAGGTTTTTTGTGGCTGCAAAACCAATTGCTCATCAGCTAGGTGTGGTTGCAAGAAGAGTGGTTTGAAATGTAACCAATTTTGCAAAAGTTGCCAAGGCCAAAGCTGTGACAATGCTTCCACATACTTCATTCTTGAGGACGATGAAAATGAAGACAAAGATGATGATGATGATGATGACGATGGTGATGGTGATGAGGATGAAAATGAGGATGAGGATGAGGATAATTTTACTATGAATGTAGGAAGACAGAGTATTAAAAACACTCATTCTGAGGTGTCCACACAAAAAGTATAAACATATGGTGATGAATTTTGTTCTTGCAAGTTGATTATTATGCCACTGAACATATATTACTTTGTTTATGCATGGTTTACAGATTTTTTGTAGATGTAAAAGCGATTGTACATCAGCCAGATGTAGTTGGAAAAAAATCAGTTAAAATGCAATGAATCTTGTTAATTTTGTCATGGCCAAACCAGCAGAAAGGGTACAAGAAGACGAGGAAGGATTAGCCGTTCGGAGCAGCAGTTCAATTGGCGTGATTGATATTAATTTTGACAAATTGATTAATTATAAGTATCTCGCAATTTTGGTAATTATAAGTTTCTCTTTTAGCAATCCACCGACAGAATGAGAGTTTTTGCAAATTTTTAGGAAGTTATTAAAAAATACTCGTATAACGTTTTGTTTTAATCCACTCCTTCAAAAGCAATTAGTGGTTAAAAATGAAATTAATTATTTTTGGACATTCTTTGCAACTTTCTGTAGTAAATGCAAAGGCGCCGCCTCTAAAAATATTTCTCCAGTTAAATTTTCTTCTACCTGCTCGGAACGGGCAGGTAAAAAAAAATCAAACGCACATTGGAAATTCATGAAATAATGAAATCAAGGATATCCAATTTAATTTTGAAAAGAAAATTTAAAATTATAATAACTTTGTTATAAACAATAAAAAAAAATATATCTCCAGAATTAAAGTTTGTAATTTTCTGAGTAAATTGAAAAAAAAATTAAGTATCTCGATTTTTTAGCAACTTATGATTGTTTAAAGTGCTGTCATCCCTCGGCTTCGCCTCGGGTCGGTAATACCCACGCGGGTTGGAATGCCCTGTTTTCCTCCCATGGTGCACAATATACTATTTCAGTCGGTTTCTGATTGTTACTGTTTTATAAGTTCAGACACCTACCGAAAGCCTACTAGCTATTAGCCTTACTCAGGGTTCGCGACCGGACACTGCTAGTTTTAACAGCACCAATCCCGCGTATTATACGTGGGAACCCTGAGTAATGCTAATAACTGAGAGGCGTATGTCTACCGGCGACATTTTTAAGTTCAAAGAACAAAAAAATTTATATTAATAGATATAATTGTATGAAATATGAATTTTTAATTTTACACTTATTTATTGAATTTTGTGAATTATTGCCGTAAGAAAGACGGTGGAACAAAAAAACACCGCATGAAGAATTAGACACCTCCATTGTGTCTGACTTATGAAATAGTAACACCCAGAAACCGATTAGAAATATCTTGAATGCTGGGTGGCGCAGTATACTAGGTTATGGCGAGAGGTAAAGATTTTTGATGGAGACGAGGAATTTGGGCTCACGGAAACTCAAACCAGACAAAAAAAAAGGGAAATAAAGCCTTCAAAATTGTTTCACCTAATGCTTATTTTTACTATCTAAACTGGGACCAGGAAAATTTATGTATTCGGCTGAATTTATATATTATATATTTGTCTGAGTGATCCACTCACAAAACCAAGAATGCTGGATTTCTGCTCTAGTAAAATTTAAATAGAATCACGTGTAACTACCCTTGAATGTTACCGTCGGAATTGACCCACGAGGAAGGTCTTATTTAATTTTTAATACGCCAGGAAATCCAAAATTTTCCGGAATTCGTCCGCGAGAAGAATCGGATGAGAAAGAGAAGCCTCTGTAAAATGCAAAGACCCGAAATACCCTGAAAGGAAGAACCCTGAGTAAAGATGCTCGGGAGATTACGCCTTACAGCTTCACGAATTTCGACGCGTAAAAAGCCCTAATTGACCAGGTTAAATTAATTTATATCTGCGTGGAATTTTCATGCGTAATTTCCCACTTTTCACATAGCCGCTCAGTGGGTGCCATTATTGCACCATGAGGGGGAACCACTGGTTACTGGCAGTCGTGGAGAAGTTCCATACCGATGCTTTACTCCCCAAACCTCTTACATCGGGACAATTCCCGTAAAAATGCCCATCAGTGTAGCTGGGGGAGAGCCGAATACTTTGGGGAACCGAAAACTTGGGGGGGGGGGGGGGGATACGCGGATGGTTGGACTAGCCTCCCGAATGCCACCGAGCTCACATTAGAGTTATTGTAGCTCCGCTTGTTTTGTGCACGGATTATATGTCCAGCCCGGCCTTTGTTGCCAGTCTTAGCAGATCGGTTGCATCCTTGTTCGCGACTTGATTTGCGATGAAGAAAGCAGTTCCCCACCAGCGCAGTCTCGTCGCTGCTAGAGCCGGACATAGGATTGTAGGTTGTTACATAGGATAGGATAGTTACATAGGATGTGTAGACCGTCCTCTTTTGCTTCATTACAGAAGCTGCACCACCCATCCGAGTATATGCCGATGACGCTGCAATGTTCTTTAAATCTGCCATTTCCTATAAGCAGCCTGATCGTAGTGACCAGACTTTTCCTGTCCATGGTCAATAGTTGTTTCGACCTTTTCTTACTGGAGCCAGGCATGATTGCCCTAGCCTTTCGGCAGGTCCTTGTGTCTTTCCACCGCTGCAATTGTTCACGTCAGAGCTTTTCCTTGATGTAGCTTACATCCACGGCATGGGGGACTCCCACTGGCGAAGCCTCGTCTCCATTTCTTACTCCCTGCATCGCCAGCCCGTCTGCCATTTCGTTGCCGTGGATGTGCTTGTGACCTGGGACCCAGGCAAGGGTTACCTTGTTGCTGGTCCCCAGTCTTTCCAGACTCTCCATGGTTTCCCAGACCAACTTAGAGTCAGCACTGGATTTGAGGAGAGCTTTTATAGCGGCTTGACTATCTGTCCACACAAAAATGTGTTTGTCTCTCAGCACTTTTTGATTGCCGGAACTTCCGCTTGGTATACGGTGGCCGTACTCCTTAAGGGCCAGTTGCACCTGTAGTCTTTACAGTTTCCCAGTTCTCCTGGTCTCCCTCTCATGTAGGTTTTAAAGGCCTTCCTGATTTGGTACTTCCTGGTTATTCTATCTTGACTCATGTTCCAGGGATTTTCCTTGAGGACGTCAAGCTTGGGTAGTTGGGTAATAAGTGAGTTATGCACAGCCAAAAATCAGACGTCCTCACGTTAACTGCAGAATTTGAACCTATCTTTCTTATTTTAATCCCTAACGTTACCGTTAATAACTTCAACTGGCATTCGCAGTCTTTTTAGACGTTTTCTCCGAGGAACATGAGTCTTAAGATGATTCTAATGAACTGACTCGCTATTTCTATAATCCTTCATTCACTAACCCATAAGCAATCTGCTGATTCGAGGAGAACATTCCGAACACAAGGCGTCTCACTATCTATAGCGACATTTCCAGTAGAAGGAAGAAAAAAAGCCACCGTTGCAACTTCTAAGCCAGCGACCCGGTTCTCGAGCTATCATGACCTGCCCCATGCGACGGCAAAGCTGATTAACACCCCGATTATTTTTATACATAGTTTCATGTCGAATCGGAATGGACGCATAATTTTTGTTAGCTATGTACAGGTGTTTATTTTCTTCACTGTAAACAGCAGATCATTCTGCCAAACATTACCAAAGGCCTTTTGAACGTCTCAAAAAGAAGTATCGCTTTTGAAGATGTGCTTGATTGTCTAGACGTTTAAAATTAAGATCGCAAGTGGGTGGAGGGTAGATTTTTGTTCTCTGGAGCTAAATTGAAAGATTCGAATGCGATTAGCAGTCACAGAATTTAATCTTTCTTTTATTATTTTTTCAAACACTTCTCCTAAGGAAAACAGATCAATAATGGGTCTATAACTGCCAGCGAGATAAATGTTTTTGTTAGTTTTGGGGATGAGAAGCATAAATGGAAAATACCAAAGTTGAATATTTTGCAGATGTGAAGGTGGATAGACGCGACAGGGTTAGAGAGATTTTGCAATGTAGCACGTCGGATGTTATACCCTGGTACATTATTTTTACTGTCAATTATGGCTGTTTTATATTCGACTCGGAAGGCTTGGACAATAATTCCTGGGGGAGATAGGAGTAAGGATGAGTGGGGATGTTGGGCAGAAACTTAGTGGTGGGAAAAGTAAAATAAGAAAATTTTCAATTTCTTTAATGGAGATTTTTTTTGTTTTTATTGCTTCTGAATGGAAGCTTTGTATTCGGCCATACTGAAGTTCTCAATTTGTTGTATGAGGGTAACTAAAATGGAGCTGAAAAAGTTGGAATATGCGCTTCTTAAATGGTGTCTGTACGTATGTAGGTGTGTATGCATGTATGTATGACTGTGTGTGTGTGTATGTTTTTTGGTTCTTTTTCTATCTCTCTTTTTCTTCACCAGGGATTGATGGAATGCCATGATTCTTCCAAATGAATATAGACTTTCAAAAGCTCTATGTATTGACACTGATTAGTTTTGAAACTCCCTTGACCATTCGGAAGAATTGGTAATTTTTCACTGATGGTTTTTTTTTAATTTCTTCACGACGGATCAATAGAATCTCATGAATTTTCCTATTGATATAGACTTCCAGGCGCTCCATCTATTGACACCAATTAGAATTGAAACTGGCAGAAAGATTCGAAAAAATTCGTATTTTATCGAAAATGGATTTTCCACGATAACTCAAGTAATTATTATCAGAGAGGAAGTCATGATCACTGGCAAAATTGGCATTAATAGGCTTTGGATCGTATCCGAATATGGAGAGGATCGTATCGTTTCTTCGTAAGTTGCAGCATATTGTACATGACATCTTTTTTTAATCTTCTTTATAATCAACGGAAAATATGAGCAACATCAATGAAGTGACTGTTCAATTTTTGTTCTCAAAGCATTATCATTCAAGTCAAAAGATGATGAAACTATCCTTATTATTTTTCAATTCTCAGAAAATGCATTCGGAAGCTTGTTCCTGATTTCTTAGCGACAACAGATGTACCCAGTTAACAGAAAAACATTATTAGCGTTCTTTAATCTTTGGAGATATTTAACGCATAATTTATTGAGGGTATCACTATGGATCGGTCTAGGCTTATTAAAATCGTTCAGAAAATGCGTTTTTCGCTTATTCGGGCATTCTTTTCCCGGCAAAAATTAAACGTAATGTGGTGTTAGAAATCTAACAGTTAACGATAAAATTGAAAGTCGAATGATGATAAACTTGAGAGATGGAAAATTCTGCCGTACAATGTTCATCACCGCTAAAGTTTTAGCTCATTTTTATAAATCACTCGACATTGTTTGAAAAATAAAAAAATTCCCCCTGCACGACTTGTCTGACTCTATGAGCCTACAACCATCTATGAAGACAATCAGAGCTGTATGAACGTACTTACCAATGAAAGAAGAAGTTCACGATGAAAGCACATCGACTCGAAATTTATGAAAACTAAGGAACTCATAAAAGGAAATATTGTCAATATTGAATATCACCCTACTAGGATGAATGCAGCCGATATCCTCAGTGAACCACTTGAATCACAGAGAACAAGAATACTGGCGACCATGATTGGACTAACCACGGAGGGTCCAACATTACATCAGTAAGGGGAAGTGTTGAAGATGGTAATCGTGTACCCTGCGACGGGACATTTCTCGGGACATCTCTCTCTCACGACCACAAAAATGCCTGTCACCTTCGCCCTTCCTCCCTATAGCCTTCTCGTCGATACAAAAAAAACACAAAAATCGGGACTTAAAAGGTTGTCGGGCGCCAGCCAATTTTTCGGTGTCGAGGAATCAGCAACTCGAAACTTAAACCTAACCACCAGTCAGAAACGGAACTCAAAAATTTTACTTAACCTAGTTCAGCGAAGGGGTTAAGGGAGAGGTAACGGAAAAAATTCTAATTACCACAAAAACGAATTTATCGCAGCTAGTGGACCCCGGTTAGATCCCCGGAGATCCATGGACTATTAATTAACCCTACGACACCCTATGCGACAAACACAATTGGCAATTCAGTGAGATGTTGGTCGTGACACCCCTGCTGACCTTCCACCCTTAGATGTATTCGAAACTCTTCACGGATCTCCCTTTGGGGTGCTGGCACTCGTAGCCAGACCGTTCATCCCGGGAAGATTTCGCGAACGAGGTTCCTCTAGCTCACGCCGGATGATAATTTTAATTATCCCTCTTCGCGACGCGATTACAAACCCAACATGATTTCGTCCTCAATCAATTACCCCCCTAGCCTAAACCTGAAGTCCCAAGAAATTCCCCTATAGGGACCCTCCCCTAAATCCTATCCACACTAGGTGCAACCTCCGGCCGATCGAGGAAAATTCGCGAAAATCCGGTTATTAATTTAATTATTTAGTTTTTTTTCGTCTCTTTTGTCTCCACATTTGTGGGATCGTGAGTTGGGTGCGGTTCTCTCCCTTTCTCTCGTTCACAAAATTTAATGCCGGTCACAACCTACATAGAAAGATATATCAGTTACAAAGTAAGCCATGAATTTCTGCGTGAGGATAAATGCATGTCCATGCATATATATATATATTGAGCATATATTTTTTTTCATGCGGGGATCGGTCGAACATATTATCTTGGATTTCATTCTTATTCTCGCCGTTTTTCTTTGTCATACCACATTCTCGTGATAATTGCAGTTTCCTTTACCGCGTCAATTTTTACTTTATCATTTATAATTTCACTAGTATTTTATGGTTTGACAAATCGTGGTTAGGGAAATAGTTTTATGTCAAGTGTAGTCATCTATTTATTTTGTTTTGTTATTTATGTTTGTAATTTTATCGAAAATCGAGAATAAAGAATGAGACGGGGTTTTAGATTGCAATTGATTAGGTCATAGTATATTAAGCTTGAAGGGCAGAAACTCAGCGATTACATTCGAGCGCGCGAAGCTGCAATTCGCGAAGCTTTAATTCACTGAGTTACAGGCCGAGCCGCGTATACTATTTTGCCTTGCAAGTGTGTGAGTTATTTCCATCAGATTAAGTCAAAATAAACATCTTATATGAAAAATAAAGAACTAGTAGTCGCGTTGTTGGTCGCTCGCTTCGCTCGCTCCCGAAGTGGGGTGCGTAGTTGTGGGTGGCTTGCTGGCGAATGCATTCATGCGGGTGTGACCCGTTCAACGGGTCGAA
>NW_011887867.1:120454-120869 GCF_000806365.1 Fopius arisanus
TCTGGAAAAACTGGAGAACAACACTAGAGCGATTCTATCCATAATTTGATCAGTGCTGAATGTCGTCATGACGCTTCGATTACACTATATTAAATGTCGATCGCATCTTTCATGCACGAGAAATCGCTGAAGAAATTTTTTCTCTCAAATTTGTTTCTGGAAAAACT
Organism: Fopius arisanus; assembly: GCF_000806365.1. Classification (NCBI taxonomy): domain Eukaryota; kingdom Metazoa; phylum Arthropoda; class Insecta; order Hymenoptera; family Braconidae; genus Fopius; species Fopius arisanus. The sequence goes on from NW_011887867.1 coordinate 120,622, forward strand.
GGAAAACGGCTGGAGCAATTCCATCTACAATCTAATCAGCACTAAATGGCATGGAAAAGCTTCGATGGTATCTGTTTCACTTCGATCGCACCATCCATTTTTGAGAAATCGTTGACGATAAATTTCGGACAAGAAATCGTTGATGAAATTTCCTTTTTCGCAGTTTTTCTGGAAAAACTGGAAAACAGCTGGAGCAATTCCATCTATAATCTAATCAGCACCAAATGGCGTGGAAACGCTTCGATGGT
>NW_011887867.1:121109-135872 GCF_000806365.1 Fopius arisanus
TTTTTCGCAGTTTTTCTGGAAAAACTGGAAAACAGCTGGAGCAATTCCATCTATAATCTAATCAGCACCAAATGGCGTGGAAACGCTTCGATGGTCTCAATTTGACTTCGATCGCATCATCCATTTTTGAGAAATCGTTGCCGATCAATTTCGGCCACGTACATCGCCAGTAACATACGCACACACACACACGCACTCGCACACACACACACACACACACACACACACACACACACATCCTCCTCTCGAAAATGGTCCAGGATTACTCTGGAGACCTTGAAACGTGAAGATATGTTGAAAATTTCCAAATTGATTTTCGGGGTCATTACAATAACTTCCTATAGAACAGGAAGTTAAAAATTTTCATTTTCAGAAGTTTTAAACTTTATTTTGCGCCATAACACGTTTTTATATATAACAAAACATAATTGTTAATAACTACATTAGGTGTTTAAAATGATTTCTCTTAGATTTCAACAGCAATGGTCATTCATGGAGAAATATATTTTTTTCTAGAATTATCTCTAATGAGTATCAGTCTTCAATATTACTCGTCATTGATATATTGAGAAAAGTTGAATACTCTTCCGTCCAGTCTCGTTTTTATTCGAAATAAATGTTATGGAAGTTGAAATTCACAGTCTTCACTGATGGCATGGTCTCTAAAAAGTTTGTGACATTCAAATTTTTCTCGTTTCGGTGATTGGTGTTTCGAAAGTCTTTTTGTGGTAATTCGCCATTGAGATTCCCCTCGTGTTCAACATTTTTGTTTAAGGATTTTGATGATGATTCTTGATTTTAATTTCTGGTGTGCTCAATTTTAATGTGCGGAAATTTTCTTTTTGCGATATAGATGGCTGCGGACTAGATTCGCCTCTCAGATTGTCCTGGTGTTCAACATTGTTGTTCACCGATCTTGGTGATGATTCTTGGCTAAAATCTCTTGTTTGCGCAATTTCAATGTGTGAAGATTTTGTGTTTGACTATGTAGGTATTGCTGTGTTTGCCTATGTAGATATGGCTGCAGACAGGATTTTTCAATCAACTTTGTCGCGCATATAAACCTCATTGGCGTTTCTGAAAAGCATTAGCTGGCTTTGCGGATCTGATGTAACAAATTACTTCAGATTTGTCTTGCATACGTTTATTCTCATTGACACCTGAGTCTTCTACGTATCCTTTGACCGAAGGATTGAAGGATTCCCATCCACCAAAGTCCATAATATCTGTCATGCTTGCTCCAGTATTAGCAAACTAAGAAGCCCCTGCCCGACGAAAACAATGATCAGTATATTGTTGTGGATTCTACAATCCCAAGTATTCAGCATTTGTTTCTGCTAATCGGTTAAATTGAACACTTCCCTTCCTAATAATTCAAAAAAACTTTTGGCACTGTTGCATGATCAGGTTGTAAGTTCATGTATTTTTAAACAATTTTATAATACTCTCCCATAATAGTGACAGATCTTGGCTTCTTGGTGTTGGTGTCAAGAAGAAAAACATTGAAAAAAAGCTCGTTGGTTCCATGGCCAACACAGTTATGAACGTTCTCTTTTTGCAATTTCCACATTTCAATAGTTCTGCAATCATCTCAAAAGCCAAAAATTTGAGCGACCTACAAAAAAATGGGATAGGTTTATCAGGGACAGAAATTGATTTATTATCAATTTTTTCCACATTTATTTGACCGCTTACCTTATCTACTAAATACAAATCATCTAAAGCTTCACGAATAAATAGTGAAGTCTGATGCTCCCAAAAAATCGCAGCTTGTTTTCGGCTCATAATCTTTCTTCATTCATTTAAAAAAATGAATAACTTCGTTGTATTTACCCAACGCAATTCTGTGAAGCCTATTGATAACACACGTAAGTCCACAGTATGTAGATCAGAGACTATTTGTAGCCCAGGTGTCTCATTTCCCACTCAAATACGCCAAGACTACCTCCTTAGAAAAAATATGCCCAGGAGAATGGTCCCGAAACTCATTGTCCTAGATCCACATTTGGTATTTGTTGTAAGATATCATGTACCTCCCTCGTGATTTCTCTGGCATTGCCTTATCCCTTGAATTTCCAATTGATTTTAGAAAATTCTTTGGGAGTGCTGGGAGTTTACTGGACAATTCTAACTCAATTTCAACTTGATTTAGTATTGGACCTTTCTTAATCACTTCGTATTCCATGGAATCGTCATCGCAATTCACTTCATCAGACGTAATGTTTTCCATAAATATGGATTCGGAAAAAATTCTATCGTTATCATTTTCCCATTCATCCTCAAAATCATCCATTTTATGTTAAAAAACCAACTAATCGATTTGGTTCACAATTTTTTTTTCGCGAAGGAGTGTGATTTAGGTTATGCCGATTGAGATGTCAGTTTTTGCTGACTAGAGTGTATTCAGCGTGATTACACTCATCCTTAACGTCTCAGTACACCACCCGTGAGCAATCGTAGCGCCGCCTGTAACCGTCGCGTATACCATTCAAATAGTAACAGGTAAACGCTGTGATTATACGCATGTGTAAGGTAAATGTAGTACCAATTCTTTTATTAAATTATTGTCATATTACCCCGTAATTTGAATTATTATTTTTTGTTTGATTTTCTAGTCATCTCAAGATAGGTTCAGGAGCAGCATCTTGCTGACCCAGTCGCCTCCGCGGTTGTTATACTGAGCTATCGGCAGCTGTTCCTTTTGTCAGTTTTTTTTAGTTTTTGGACGTTTTGGGGGACAACTCAACTTTTGGAACATTTCTGTTATAGGAAGCAGAGCGCTGCGTATGTTTGTCCCTTCTTCCGTGGAGGGCAAAAATATGTGACAGGGCATTTCGAAGGACTGTGCAAAAATTCAGCTGGATTGGTGAAACCGTTTTTCATAAATTGCCATTTCAGTGTGAATCGTTCTTCACAAATATATGGAAAACTATAGAACCGGTTTCAATTCTTTACCTCTAAAATATTCGTCTAGATGTACTTTGTCTCAATCAATCAAAATATGTACTCAGTATTTGAGATATTTCAATTTTTCTTTTTTTTTCAAAATAATACAACAATAAACAACATTTCTAAGTCCCATACATGATGATCGGAAATTTTCGAGAATTTTCAACCAATTTTCCAACTCACCACATCGTTAATGCTAAGTTTGAAGTTGAAAGATTGATTTTTGAAGAGATGAGAGTACATACAACGATTCGAGCATTTTCTCTAGCAATTCAGAAACATACCATCAATAAATCCATACCAATGAAAGATTGAAAAAAAAAATTCAACAACATACTCCTAAATAAAATAACTTGTAGTATAAATTTTATTATCGTCTACTAACCGTTGGATCCTTCTCTACGACAACAACGCTTAGTCCTCCATTGGACATTTTTTTTAACCAATAAGCAATTGAACTTCCCATGGCACCGCCTCCGATGATAACGACGTCGACATGACTTGGATAATATGTAGAATCAATGTTCCACTCGTCAAGATTAACATTCTTCGGTTCTCTCCAAAATAGTACATTCTGTTTTATTTCCCGCATTTGCTTTCCCATAACTCGAGCGGTCCTCGAAACCGGGTGTTCCGGTGTAACATCGGTTTCCCAGTAATTACCGTCTGTTTTCCGTGGAGAAACTCTGTCATCATCTGCCTGAAAAAGGTCTCCATTCACTCATGTCATAGTAATGTGGTCAAATGTAATAGAAGAATATATTGAATGACCGTTAGATATTTTTAAATGTGTCATTTCACCAATTATCGGTAAGATGCTAATTTTCTAAGTCCAAATGATTTTATCCTCTAACTATAAGTAAAAGCAAGTACCACGGTGCTGCTCTTCAGATTTTCAGAGCTCTTTCCCTGTTTTTGTTTCCGAACGGGGAAAGCTTGTAGTCGTCCGATTTTTGAATTTTCTAATTTTGCTTAGAAATGATGTTAAATGGTCCGAAACGTAAAAGTACAAAATTTGAGCATCATGTGTGCATGTGTTCTAAGAAGGTCAAGTTCCGCCAAATTATAGTCATTACTAAGGACTAAGTCTGTGCCGAAATTCAGCTCGATTGGTGGGTCCGTTTTTTACAAATTGTCATTACGGTCTGAACCCTTTCTCGTAAATATTTCGAAAACTATCTCGCCGATTTTAATATTTCACCTCTTACAATATTCGTCTCGCTGCTGTCTATTTCAACCAATCAAAACATGTGTACCCCTCCAGACTAAGTATTCGAGATATTAAAATTTGTGTTTTTTTTTTCATCAGTTGTCCAGTTACTGAGATCCGCCACACCGGTGCCCAGGGCGTGCAAATTATAATTTATATGTAAAGCATGCAATAGTACTAAAATTAATTGTCAACCTTCATATGACAATAAATTGATCGGCAGTGTCTATTCAGGCGCGCCACGGCAACTTTTATCGTGGATCCACGGCAATTTTTTGTCGTAGATCTACGCTCTATGGGAATTATTACTGTAGATCCACGGTAAAAAATTATCATGGATGCACGGTGATTGACAACAGATGCGGGGTCTGCCAATTTTACCGTAGATCCACGGTGAAAAATTACCGTGGATCCAGAATGATTTCCAACAGGCGCAGGGTCAGCCATTTTTGCCGGACATCCACGGTAACAAATTACCGTGGATCCACGGTATTCCTCAATAGGGGCGGTGTCCGCCATTTTTAGCGTATATTCACGGTGAAAAATTACCGTGGATCCACGGTGATTCTCAACAGGGGCGGTGTCCGCCATTTTTACCGTAAATCCACGATGAAAAATCACCGTAATGTATTTTGATACGAGTGATAAAAAGTTTTTTTCGTCACGCTGTGTGGACAGCTTTTCGCTTCGGGTCGCGTTACAATCGTTCCTCGAGCCAAAAACTACTTTCTACACTCGTGTCTGATTATATTATTTTAGTAAATGGGAGCTGTAAAGCAGGGATGGGCTACCTCCAGGTAGCTCGGAGCAGAGTCATAATCTCGAGCTAGGAATCCAATAAAGTTTATAACCATGCCAATTAGAAGGGTCCTAGTACAATCATAGTGGGGACAGAAGTGGGGAGCCTCACAGTTACCGTATTGGGGAGCGTCCCATGACGTCTCTGTCAAATGATAAAATGGGGAAAATGGCCGCCGCGATTAATATAAATTAAAAAATCCACACATGAAAAAAAAATTTTCTGAATATGAAGATAACTATTGGTCATTGAAAGAAACATGAAGGTTCTCCTCAAATTCAGCTTCCCGAATTGGTGACATCTTTCAGCTTGCTTTTTAAATTTTTGGTCCAATATCGACTTTACCGAAAAATATGTCAAGGAAAAAATACCAAACATTGCAGTTTTGACCGGCTGATGTTGATTCTGAATATAAAAAAGGAATATTTTTAAAAAATGAAATTTTTTAAAAATAATATTTTTTTTAATAATATTTTTTTTTTCATTTTCTTCAATTAACATTTTTATTTCAATCAATTTCATTTCTTGAATAAATTTACGAAAGGATAATTGCGGGACCACTGGAACATGACATTGTGGAATTCGTTCCTTGCCTCTTAAACTAAACAGCCGGTTTTGACATTTCATTTGTAACGTCTGCTTTCAAAATTAATAAAAATGTCATGGTGAAGAAAATTTCACATTTTCCATTTTTGACTCATTTCCCCGCTTTTCCTTTTCTTCAGCGACGATTTCTCTTCTTTTCCTGTTCTTGAGTGTTATCCCCACTTAACCAAAGTTGATTTCAGCCGAGGAGAAGGCCCTTTACGACTTAGGTCGTAAAGACCCATCATCCAACACAATAAGCTTTCGTCTACCCTTTGTTATGTACTAATAGAGGTCGGGAGCACGACTTGCTCTCAGAGCAGAGGTTGCCCATCCCTGGTTTAGAGGATGCGATGAATGTGGGTGATATGAGCGCACGAGGTTAAAAACATTTTTACCCTATCTACCGAATATTTTTCATTACAATGAGTGAAAAATGGAATTTTACATACTTTATTAGATATTAACTGCCACAAACGATTTTGTAACAATTTCAACTTTTATTGTATAGTTTTTAATGTAGATAGTGCTAATGACAAAAGAAAGTGAAACGGATGAATTTTGGCTGTTTCTGTGAAACATGAACCATAGAACTAATCACCAATCGGTTTCCTCTTTACCTCCGCACATATCCAATGACACCACAAATGGCATCCATCACAACGAACGACTTTTTTACAAGACGGATGATGTTTTTCCTTACATGCAGCATATTTGTAATCATCTTGCTCTCTTTTAATTTTCACATCAGTCAAAAATGTCTTGAAGGCACCCTTTTCCATCAAAGACGTCCAACTTTGGATGTGATCGTCTTCAGTTTCGATGAAGGAATCACTCAGGTCGGCAGTATCAATTTCGGTGCATTTAATTTTTAATATTGTGAAATCTCACCCTTCCACATAGTTTGACTTCAATAACCATTTTAACATGATCTTAACTTTGATGTCATCACTTTTTTTTCCTAGACGCAATCCCACCAGCTTTATCCACTGACCGTTTTCCTGCCCTCGCCGTCGAGGTGCTCCATAATTTTGTGCTACCTCATAATCCCTGGATGCTTCTTGACTTCTCGTCACTCCTCGATCTCTACCTCGAGTTCCTTGGTATAGTGCTGGCATCCCAGCCACGGTAGTTCTTCGTCCTTTTGGAGCTCCTCGAGACTTCCCGAGCATCCGGACATCTTTGGTTCCAGCAAGAGCTTCAATCACAGACTGGTTGAGCTTAATATGAGTTCTATGGGGTATGGATGGTGCTTCGTTGAACCCAGCGTTCAAAAGAGAAGTCTCAGGCTTTTCTTCTTTATGTGTGAGAGTTGTCCCAGAATTAGGAATAGGGGAATTCCCATCTTCAATAGAATCCTGAGATGAGGTGGTGTGGAACTCCAATGGTTTTATCTGGAGATCCTGAACAGGAACCTCTTCAATCGATTTTCTAATTGAAACCATGGCGGACACCGTGCCTGTTGGGAATCACTGTGGATTCACGGTAATTTTTCACCGTAGATCTACGGTAAAACAGCGGACCCACGCCTGTCGGGAATCACTGTGGATCCTCGGTAATTTTTCAGCGTGGATCTACGGTAATAATTACCATATGGTGTACACAAAAATTACCGTGGATCCACGGTAAAAGATGCCATAGGGCGTAGATCCACGACAAAAAATTACCGTGGATCCACGGTAAAAGTTACGGTTTAGTGTGTGAATAGACACTGCCAAATTGATTTCCCAATTGATAACTGGTTCGTGAGAACATTTGGCATGAAAAAACTTGGAAAAAATAGAATTTTACGTATAATTACTGCTACACTATACTATAATTTTACTGCTGTTTTAACACATGCACACTCCGGGTGTATATGGGGCGATCCAAATCAATGCTTGAGGTTTCAACCCTCATAATTTTTTATTTGGGTGAAAATGTATTCTTTTACCTGACTATAACACCCCGTATTTTTTGCTCCCGAAACGGGAGCATTGTAATCGTGCAGAAATAAGGTTTTGTTTTTTTGTGTTGGATCAATCCATTATGGTCCAAAAAGTTCGAAAAGGCAATTTTTAAACCCTGTCCGTACGTATGTATGTCTGTATGTATGTGACAAACATTTTTTCAATTTTTAAAAATTTTTTTGAATTGCGCGCGACTTGATGCTTGCAATCAAGTAACTTTTTTTTCAAGGAGTCACTATCGAGCTCTATCCATCGACATTAATTCGAATTCGTTTCGATTGGTATAATTTTTTTTTTCAATTTTTCAATTTTTTTTTTTGAAATTTCGGATTTTGACGATGATTGAAAAAAAAATTGGTTTGAATCAAATCCTGGATGGCTTGAAAAATTCACTCAAGTGTCTTTTGAACCGAGTTCGAGGATGAAAGTGATAGCGACAATAGTTGTTTATTTATTTATTTTTTTTTTAATATTGAAATCTCTTTCATATCTCAGAATTTTATGCTCAAAAGGAATTCATGTAAAGTTTTTAACATCACTTTCGATACCAGCAATACCAACAGTACCTAGTCATGTGACATCTATTACCGTCATTACAAATTCAAAATTGGATGTCATTTGTCTTGAAAGTTAGTTTTGTGATGGTTTCTTCGTACTCGTTATGTTTGATTCATTTCATTGGGTATGCATAATTCTTCTACAACAATATCTCATCCAAATTTGAAAGTAATGTGAACAATATTATACACCCATTTAGTTTTAGAAATCAGTTCTAGAACTCTTAGAAGGGAATTAATTATCATTACCAATATAAATCGTAATGATAACAATGTAAATCTCTCTACCTAGAATAGAATAAATATTGCAAGCGGTCATACTTTAGGTGGCACGCGCAGCTGGCCTTATCGCCAACATGAAGGAAAAACACAAATTATGGGAAAAAGCCTTTCGGCATAAAAAACCCAAATTTATTTGAATTGATACACTAATCAAAAAGAATCACGATAAATGGCGTATCCAAAATACACAAAATGTTGTTATACTATGTGACGAAGACGCGAACCCTGAATGATAAGTACAAGCACACATGAATAATACTTTCGATTTGCTTTCTCGGAGGTTGAAATTTCTGGTACGAATCATGGACCGGTAAACAAGCAATATTTTTTTCAATGAATTCGTAGTTTCTTGATTCGAGTCTTGCTAATAATAATTGTATGAAAATGAGAGCTTGACTGTTGATTCAAAAGCAATGGGCATTATCGTTATCCGTCAACATGAAAACCTGACTTTATCCGCCATAGTTGTTACCTCGCGACAAGAATCCACTATTCCGCAATTGAATTGATGACGTAAAATTAGGTGATGGCTACAATTTGTCGATATCTTTCTTTCGATGAACATTCGCAACAATCAATTGAAAAGGAAAAGAAAAACGTATGTTAAATTCCTAAAACAATACTTAGATGTTGCATGTTTTATTGAAGATTAAAACAAACGCGGAAATGACTATTATTCCGAATGGATGTAGAATTCCCTATCTCGATAAAAAATGAGAAAAAAAGCGAAAAATCAGTACATTGTTATATCAATTATATATTGCGAATAACGGTTCGGGAGCGAGTTGCTAATTCATTAGCAAAAAAAACTATATGATATCGACTACAACAGCATATCCTACTTGTTTAATTTCTTTTTTTAACGAATTCTCTTTACAGAACTTTTAGAACAGAGGAACGTCGACTTTCGTTACAAAAACGTGATTATTAAAAAAAATACACTTTTAATTGCCATGAAATTCTTACTGCTCAAAAGATTGAGTGTTTCGCTGGTTTAGTTCCAACCGCATCATTGGCTCCCAAAAAGATTTGTTTCTATGAATATAAACAAAATTACAAAAAAAGATATTCATTCTGCGATGAATTCATAGTGTACAATATCGTGAGTACCACCAGGAGGTGAATTTATACTCTCGTATAGTTTCTCATGGTGTGAGGAGTTGTAAATAATATGTTTTATCATGGAACACCCCTATATAAAAACTGATCCTCAAAAAATCTTCAATTTTCCCTTTTTTTCCGAAATTGAATGAAAAATTCCTTTTTGAGATCCAATGTTGCTGTTGACGCCAAAGTTGGGAAAAACTATAGTATTTTAAACGGTCAGAATTTCATGAAAATTAAGCATGGATTTTCTTAATATCACGTAGTTGTGACGAAAATGATAGTTTTTTAGGTCTAAGCGTGTTGTGATGATGGTTACTAAGAAAAATCATATTCTCCGTACTGCTTTTCACAATTTCTCGAATTGATACCACGTACGCTCGAAAATTTAAAAATCATTGCGGAAAAATAATATCCGAACTATTCAGATGCGGTTTTTGTACTCGTGTGATTGGCCGCCTCTCCTTTGCCTCGGCTCGCCAAATTCCACACGAGTAGACCCCAGTAGAACCCCATCTCAACAGTCCAGAAATATACTATTTTTCGTGAAGGCCTTGTAAATACATCACAAACTGAGTTGTGAAACGTGAGTGCTGAAACCTCACGAGGTGACAAGGAATGCCCGATATATGCGGACAACTTCATGCGCACTGATCGGAGCACGAATCGCGGCAACGTCGAATTATAGGGCATAGGTACAGTCAGCCCAAAATCTTTTAGCTAGCGCGGGGTAACTAGCAGAAATGTAAAATCATAGAACGGTAAGAATTAAAGCGGGGAAATTTCGTATTGAACCGGAGGCCAGGGAAAATAGGAGGGCTGATGGGAAGAGGCGAGGGTTTAACACCCTCTAGTGACGTCGGGCCCAAAACAAGGACCCCACAGGGTGAATGGACAGAGTCGGAGGACAATTCGGCATTCGGGCCTTGACCTGCCAACCGTACACTCCTTTGACAGTCATTCTACGTAGCGTATTTCGTACACTATTGTCGCGTGATTTCAGAGCTTGTATTGTATTGAATCGATTTATTCCAACTAAATATAAAAAATCCAAATAAAAGTACTTACTACAGAATGAGCCACGAAAATTACCAATGCCAAATTTTTGGTATTCATTAAGAAGTTCAGGCTTTTTATTTTAATAAAATTATAGTCTCGAAATATGTTGAAAATGCTGCTTTAATGTTATTAATTATTATGTACTTCGCGCATTTCAAGATAATGAAGTAATCAGTATCGATAATAATTAGAACACCGTTATTTTGCATGGTTCGAATGTGTGCGTTTCCGACGTCTGGTAACGTTGCGCGGGCTTGGGTACAGTTAGCCCAAAATCGTTTCATAAACGCGGAGTAACTCAAAGAAAGCTCAAGTGACAGAGTTGTCGAAATATGAGTACTCGCACTAGGCAGGCGTGAAGCTAAGTCAAAAATCTGAATCATAAGAAATGTATAGTCAATGAATTGGGGTTTTTGCAGTGAAAACAGAAAAGTTTGTCTGTGGAAAAGAACAGTATTTATCAAAAAAAACTCTCCGTTCTATCAAGTGTATTAAATAATAGATGAAACAATATGTATCTGCGTAAGAAAAACGTTGCACGATATTTACATAGTTCAACTTTTTGGAAGATTAACAATTTCTTGAATTCATGAAAAGTATGAATATTGATTAGATGATTCTGATGATTTTCTCCGTACAATAAAATTATAGTATCGAAATACGGTAACAATTAACTTTTACTGCTACTACTGATTACCTACTTAGCAAATGCCATGGTACTGAACTCATCAATAATAATCAGAACACGATTCAGTGTGAAATATTTGACTATTGATCTCCTATAAACATTTCATGATAGTATGTCAATTTTCGGAATGAAAAAAAATTGAAAAAAATTGAAAAAACATTGAATTCAGAATTGAATTCAGAATGCTAGGTTGTTCGAGTTTAGGATTGGTTAGTCATACCAGAACTAGAATCGTTCATACTGGGCTAATGAAATTTAGCACGACCGAAATGCCCGGAAAAGAACGAACTAAACTATAGTGTAAGGATGTTTAACCGCTCACGTGAGCAGTTACGATATAAATAATTTGTTCTTTTACATTACAAGACTCATTGCATACTTTTCGGTTCAAATTATGAAGAAAGATAAAAAACGTTTATGAACTTTAACGTATGACTGACTACTGTGGTAACCCTCGAGTTTTGATCGTGCAACACCGCATTTAGCGAGGTGCTCCGCCATCATTGTTTCATCGTCATCTACCTTGCTGACATTGCTCAACGTTGTCAATATTTTAGAATCGTAATGGTGGGCACTCGTTTGTCTTCAGATCTTGTCAAAAATCAATCATAAATTTGTTGCGTATTGTATCGGGTACCCTAATTTTTCTTGTCGGTGAAATATTCCCCATATTGTCAAGAAAGCGAGTGGATTTTTTTTCAAGATTTGAGTGCGTATCTTAGTGCCCTTTGCAATCAATGCTAATGCGGTTACGTCTCCCCATAAGACTGTGTTACAGAGAGGTGTTTTCAATAATGATTATTTCACTAAAATGAATGGATCGGAGGGTCGAACATGTGACTAGCGTATGGTTCATGATCTCAGCTATTAAATTAAAAAATATATACTGTATTGAATTTTGTCGGGATCGGTTGAAAACCCTAAAGCTATAGTTCATTTTTTTTCTGAGGATTTCGGTTATCCCGGGGTTTCAGTTGTCAAGTAAAAATCACCCTAGCATTCGTATGACCTGTCTGTTTAATTAATCGAACAAAGTAACACTCTTAAGTTTTAAGTATTTATACAATTCTCAGTTCTTGACTTATAGATTTGACATTATGTTTCATCCTAATAGTTTCCAAAACTGACATAACATCATAGAAAATTAATGAGACCTCCATCACTAAACATGCCTTATTCAATGGTGTTCTAATTATTATGAATACTGATGGTTTAATTAACTGTGAATGCGCGAACTACATAATAGATAATGGCATATATTTCCAACATATTTCGACAATCTAATATTATTAAAATCAAAAATCAGCACACCTTCACAGTTATACCAAGAAATTTTATGAATCTAATGGTAACTCGTGCACAACAGATTCGTACTGGTTTCTCTATTAGTCAATTCACTTGATGGAGTAAAAAGTTTTTAAAATATTCCTTATTTCCCACAAACACATTTTACCACTCACGACTGCTAAATTCCAAATTCATTGGCTACGGATTTCATGCTATTCAAATTTTGGATTAGCGCTATGTCAAAAATCGAAGTTTTGGGAGGCTCCCAAATGTTCTTCTCACGGATTTTGGTTTAGGTTTTATGAACCCGTTTTATGTTTTGATGTCAGATCGTCAGCACTCTCGGAATCGTGTATACCGTTTTAGCCTTTTTTTTTTCATGGCTGACTTCGCCACTGGATAGCTCGGCACGTGACAATGATTTACGTCTACAAAAAGATTGGGTGTTATCTTGAAATGCCAATAAATATGTAATAAGAATTTCGATGTTGTCGTTTTTTTCATTTTCCCATAATGGATTCCAAAATATAGAGTCAAAAACCGGCTGCCACATAGGATGATCCCCTTAATTTGAGAAAATTTCTTAAATTTCTTAATTTGAGAAAAATTTATGTGAAAAATTTTTCGTGCTCCATAAAGTCTCTTAATTATTCAGAAATTATGTCTTTAGAAGAAAAAAATCAGTATCTTTGATATTTCCGCTATTAATTGAGATAAAAATCACCGTCTGCGCTCATGTTTCTTCGTTTGGGCTACACTTTTCGATGAAAAGTAGAGAAATTTCTTTTTTAATTTATAGATAGGTGTTGTGCTGGTGATTGGTGAAATGGCCCAAATATTCACTTATTTTGATAACTGAGTCCAGGACACTAGATTACTAGACATTAGATGCTTTTTTACTAGCAATTAATTTGACTGCGAAAAAAAATCTTTATTTTCAAAACATCTTTCAAAACAATTTGCTCCCTGATGAGCGAGGGGAAAGTGAATACTTCCTGCCCTCGGGTAGAAGACAACAAAGTCGGAATGTGAGGACTTTACTTTTACTGCTCTTGGCAGTAACTTTCCACCTTAAGGCAGAAAGTATTCACTGCCCTCTCGCTCTTCAGACAGCAAAACACGAATTTCACTTTGCAGACATTTTGAAAGATAGCATGTGCACCTCGGGCGGTAAAACATGACTTTCCACCCTTGATCTACAATATACTATTTTTTATTTCCAAGAAAATGAGATAATTGCGCAATGAAATTTGGGTAGATGAACTATCGAATGCAAAAAATTTGCTCAATAACGATTAAACTTATGTTAAGACCTCGGAAGTAATTTTCTACTGAGAATTTGCTAGCATCGCAATATAATTTTAAATAGTTAAATGGGTGTCGATATGCATAATAAATTCACGTTCGGTAGAAAATCAAATATCTTATCACTGATTCTTTGACCCATGTTAAATAGTGTGATGATCTATCACTGTGTAAACATACTCTATCACTGTATAGACTAGGATATTGATATCTTGTAGCTCGTGGTACAATATTTTTTGCACTTTGGAAGATATTCCGCAGCATGTCTGAAACATCAACGTCACAGTCTCCACTGAAATTTACGCCTGTAACACAAATAAAGCAAATGACTATTAAGATCTATTTAACTTATTTCATTCGAGAGAGGTTTCTTTGTTTTCTCCAAAAATCTCCCTATACTCACTTTATAATGAAAATTAATATATAAGTCCGAAGTGTAATTGGTTTACAGAAATTTGCATTATTCCCGAGAAGAAAGACTTGTTAAATTAACTGCTGAAGTTCTACAAGCTTCTATTTGTTTGGTTATCACTCGTCAGAGTACGGCAAGCAAAGATTCGTGCGATAAACTATGCGCCCCGTATATACATATGTATATATATGTGTGGTGCTGATAAACACATGCATATAATGGGCTAGTATCAGAAGATCCTTTCCTTTCCTTTCCTCTACTCCTGTAATAGTCTCTCTCTATTCTCTATCACTATATTTATCCTATCTCCTATCTCCTATTCCTATTAAAAAAAGCAGAGCACTGTCATGGCTCCCACCACAAGTGTCATGGCGCAATGCTCATGGGGCACTGTGCATTTATTCAGGGTGAATCCACACGAGCAGTTCCATGAAAATTGACATGGAGAATTGCATCAGAGATTATAGCAGAGATTATAGGGGAGATTGCTAACGCCAATGGCGAAGCTTCAACCGCGAAATTTCCTAGCGGAACTGGCGGAACTAATTTTGCGGGTGTACCTGTGAATCAAACAGGT
>NW_011887867.1:138207-167394 GCF_000806365.1 Fopius arisanus
ACAAGTTTATTATAAATATTTTGCCGATGGTTGTTAAGGAGGCAGTCTTTAGACCAGAACGAAGAAATTAATGAAATTCAGTTTTCGATGAAACTTTTCATTCAGAATCAGCTTTACTAGGTGAATCACGTACAGTATGTTGCAAACTAAAATAAATTCAATCAGTTTTGGTAAAAATAATGAAAAATTAAAGGTACGACATGAAGACAAGTAATATATTAAATTGTATTAGTAATTCAGCAATATTTAATATCATTTTAGTTCCTTTACACTTTTTTTGCAAAAACCCTTTACATTTTCGCAATATTTTCAAAAAATCATGTTAGAAGCAGTAAAAATTCCAGATATGACTATAAACTAAGTATAAACTAATAAGTTAATAGAGAAATCATATAATAAGTTTCATGTATGCGAGTACTTCAGAGTATTTCCACTCGGAGTAGATCTATACACATGAATATGTGATAAAATTTAATATCACTGACAGATTGATTTCATTTGCTCAACAACAATTCTTCAACTAGTAAATTCCTCAATAAAGGGGGTTTTGGGGCAGAGAACTTCTCCATTTCCCAATTCTATGGACAGACAGATGATCGGCTCATTCCCCGTTAGATTCAACATGGCGACTGCTCCCCCTCCGTCATGATGTGACCCAATTACTCCAAAACGATTTTCATCAACTAATGTGGAATCAATCGATTGGGGTGGAGTAGAGATCATCTATTATTCACCTACAAACGATTCCGCATCAATTGATTAGGCACTTGACTGCCTATCATTGAAATTACAAGAAGTTGGGGACGAACTTCCAGTTGAATATTTAATTATGTAAAAAAAATCATTACAAATCAATTATTATCGATCAAACGCTAATTTTCACCTATCACTGACCTACAAACCACCTGCAAACGATTAACTCGGTCCAAATCATTCATTTATTTAATTACAAAAAGTTGGGGGCTAAATTCTGGTATAAATTTTAATTATTTAAAAAAAATCATTAAAAATCGATTATTATCGATCAAACGTTAATTTTCAGCTATCATTGACCTACAAACCACCTGCAAACGATTCACTTGGTCCAAATAATTTATTTATTTAATTACCAAAAGTTGGAGGCCAAATTCCGGTAAAAATTTTAATTATTTA
Organism: Fopius arisanus; assembly: GCF_000806365.1. Lineage (NCBI taxonomy): Eukaryota > Metazoa > Arthropoda > Insecta > Hymenoptera > Braconidae > Fopius > Fopius arisanus. Next base: position 139,360 of record NW_011887867.1, read on the forward strand.
AAAAAAATCATTAAAAACCGATTATTATCGATCAAACGTTAATTTTCATCTATCATTGACCTGCAAACGATCCTCGATCGTTTGATCGGTCATTAAACATTCTAGGGTTAAATTTAACAAAAAAAAGGTGATAACTTCCGTAGAAATATTTCATTTTTTTGAAAAATTCATTAAAAAAAAACGATGATTGATCAAACAATAATTCTTTTCTATCATAGACCTGCAAAGGACCTTCAAACGATTGGGCATGTGCGGAATAATTAATTATAATAATAAGTTGATAACTTCTCGGAGCTACGAAACGCACATGAAGGAGAAGGCGTTATACAGCGCTACGTACGACGTCTGAAGGTACTTGTCCCCTGTTTTGGTGTCGGCGACATCAAAGCTTGGCAATACCTCCCTGTATCATACCTTATCTCTGCCTTAGTATTGAAGCGCCGCTACTAAAAGGTGGGAGCTGTGAGAAGTAGCAGCATAGGGGAAACACGTCAAAAAAACCTGCGTGGAGGCAAAAGACAAGACCATAGTCGCGCCCATTATCTGAAATCCTTATTCGCTTTTGTCTTTCTACAATTGCGTTTTTATACCCTAATAAATTTCTCCTTTAGTTTGTCCAAGTTACCTCGTTCTCAAATTTTTGTTGCTACTCAATACAGCTGTTACACTACATAAGTGAGTGAAATTTGCCCCAACCACTCATGTTACAAAAAAATTACTATGTGACTAGTGACGTGAAAACATGTCCGCTTCACGATAAAAGTTAATTTTCCTAACATATTTGTTGATATTTAATGAATGTTCGTATTCGAAACCGGAAGGAAACACCTGTAATATTTCCATCATTTGTAAAGTGTTGAAACGTGGTTAATGGTTATTCTGCCATTATTCGAAATAGAGTTTTACTGACAATCATTTCGGTGAATGGCATAGGGTTACCAATGACTGACACAATTTGGAGGTAAGTCTCGATATGTGTCGTAATAAATTTAATTAATTATTCACTCTCACGAGTAATATTTCCACAATTATAGTGCGATAAATGACAATCTATGTTTTGTGAAATTATCACTTGCATCAACTCAATCAACTGTCAATGTTCCTGAAAATTAATATAGATAACACAGTTTCTTTGCCAGTAGACAGTGATCCGAATATTTTCCATAAAACAGCTTTTGGCTGACTAAATTATCATAAATTGTCGTACTTGACAGTCTGGCGACTTTCCGATTTTCCAAACTCAATTTTGGAGTTTAGTCCCTGCTTTGTTATTTCTTTTAATTACATAAGCCTAGACAATGGATCAAAATATTGCAATTGGCTGTGCCTTTTGAGCCCTCTCAATATAGAAACAATTGTTGTAACTCCGATAACATTCTTTCGTTGTTTTTTGCAGAAAAAATAAAAAATATACAATTTGAAAAGAAAAAAATCGAAGGCTACTACGATGAATGTAAGTAATTCGAAACTCATTGAAAAAATTCATTCCACCGATAATGAGTTATTGATCTCTTGTTTTTTCTATTGTTGAAGAATCCATATCGAGCACGGCCAGGCAGACCGCGCGTTGATCCTCTAGCAGTAGCAAATTATGGCACGCAGAATAAGTCAGTGCAGCCTCAAATGCCAGGTGAAATACAGCCTAGAGAAATTTCAACAACAATTCAAAGTAATGTTTTGCAACCTCCTCAATACGCTGAGATTTCAAGCCAACCGAACAAGGCCGGGGACCCTTGGGACTGGGGAAATGACAATCTCGATAACGGAAATGATGCTTGGAATTGGAGTGTAGATCAGACCCATGAGACACATATGCAAGAGCCCGGTGTTTCGAAATATTTAAATTCAGGACAAACAATTCAGACACCTCTTCCGGATAACTATCACAATAATTCAAATGGGAATAACAGACCAGTTCCTCCGCGTCAACAAATATTGTCTTCAGCTGGTGGAAATCTTCCCAGAACTGGAAGTCATGTATCTACACCGAATTTTTCGCAAGACCCGTACTCACGCTATTCGAATTGTGATGAAAAACTACAACAAAGGTTACAATCTCCCTGTACTGTTCCGAGCACACAACTCTCTAGTTGTTCATCAGCACTCAATGCAAATAATGAGCAGGTCCTATGGGGACAAACTATGCATAAGCCATTTTATTCAACATCCTTTGACATGAGTAAAAATACTGGATTTCATTATGCCCAGCAGCATAAGTTGGAAAAAATGAATGAATATGAACGAGATAGTCGAATAGAAAAATATAATTTAACCTCTGAGGAAACGAGCTATAATGAAGTTCAATCTACAGCTGTCTCATCTCCAGCTATCGATTGGCAAAATTCGATTACCGAAGAAAATTCTGTAAGGAAAGTAAATAATCAGTGCGCCCAGGCATCTCAAGAGCCAGATAATTGTCGACTCAACCGTGTAAATAATTTATTAATGCAAAAATCCGAAGACTTAAAGATGATTACTTTAGACGACTCTCCATCTCTTACGTCAAGCAGTCAGAGCCTGTTACCTCCAAATGTCGCTTTCACAGTGATAACACAGCAACTCCCGCAGACAAATCGACAATGGGAGAATGCAAGAGGAGGAATAAGAAACCAATTGCATGAAAATCCACTTCAGGGCGTAAATAAAATTGCTGCTGCAGAGTGGCAACACGGTGGACATCCAATGCATTTTTCCCAACCACAAGTATCCAGAACTACTTTTACCCATGAAGCAGAGGCATCATCACTTCCAGTTTCTAAGCTCAGTGATACTCAGTTACCATTAGTTCCGCCAAGTGCAAAACCTCTTGAAGGCTCATTGATCAATAATTCGGTGAACGAACATAGAAAGGCCAATAATATCGTTGGTATAAATGATTTATCATCGAGTATGAATCAAATAACGATTAACGAGAGCTACAAACTCTCCAATCAGCAGATTGAGACTCAACCCTTACATTTCCAAAATGTTATGCCCGAAAGTCATCGACCTTCCCAGTTGTCTTATTCGGCTGCTCAGTCAGTTGAACAACAGCATAGTACTAATAATAATAGTAAATCTCAACAGGCTACTATTACATCTCCATCTTCATCACAGACCCAAGACTTATCGTTCAATGAATCTTCTCGAATACAGATGATTAGTACGTTAGAAGCCACTTCCAGGGCCAATAAACCGATACCACCAACAAATATTGTTCGGCCAGTTCAAGAACAAGATGTACTACCGCCACAACAAAGAAGTATGCAAAATCAGAATATTGATCGTGGTAATATTTCTGAACATACGAATTATGATCAATGGTATAATAATAGTTCAACCCAAGTGTCTCAACTATCTTCGGCATCTCAAAATGTTTGGAATTCCAGTGTCAGTGAACTACATCTCCCCTTACAAGGAGACTGGACACCACCTCAGGTATCTACTTCAGAACCCTCAATCGATACATGTGCGAGTATCCAACCACCTGCTGAATCCAATTTAATTGCCATTCGAGAGGAAACACGAAGCGAATTTCAAAGATCTGAGGTCGACACTGTGTCTGTGTCTCAACTTTCACATTTTCAGCATCCTTCGATAGAGCAGGAACTACTACCTTCTGAAAGTTATGAATTTGCATCGAATGATCGAAACACTTTTCTTGAGACTGGAGAATTGACCGACTCGCATCATGATCAAGAATGTGTAGCGCCCAATCAGGATGAAGATAATGATGAAGTTCCCAACGATATTCCATTTCTTAGAGAAGTTCCTGGACAATCTAGTAATTCAGAACAGTCCAGGAATGATCCAACTGGACAGGAACAATACATAATACCGACGGCAGGTGAACGTAGGGATATGCCACCTGGTCAAGAATGTCTTGAGAATGATAGATTAATTCGTGATACTGGTCGTGTTGAACCTGATCCCCTAGAACGAAGGAATGATCCATCTGGTAGAGAGAAGTCACTCCCACCTGTGCAGCCTAGGAACCATCCGTCTGGTCAGGAAAGAATAACTCCTATTCAACCGATTCCACAAATTTATTTGGAACCGAATAAGGTCCGCCAAGTTCCAGGTACTGGAACGAATAACATTGACGCTCACTTAGATTTGGTTAATATGGATAATGGAATCAGACGAATTCCTGGAGGAATATCTCCAACAGATGCCACTGTCATTGAATCTCTCAAGTCTGATGGTAGAAATGATAGAGTTGTTACTGGTTCTCAGGAATATTCATCGATTTCCGCGGTTCTGAACATTCAGGAGACTAGAGAAGAAGCTATTGGCGCCTCAACCAAGGAGAAAACGACAATTTCTCCAGCATCCCCCAAACGTCGCGACTCTTATGAGGATGGTGATGATGAAGAGTCGGGCAACTCTCGAGATGAAAGCAGAGAGAGACGAGAACGCAGAGATTTACGCGATTCTAGTCCTTTAGCGCTGGAGAATCGGCGTCGCTATGATAGGAATTATTATGAGCATGACAGAGACAGAGAATTTGACGAAGATTATTATTACGATCGTCGGCGTCCTGATTATGACCGACCTTATAATTCTAGAGAGGATCTAGATCGTAGGGATGCCTCGTACAGAAATGGAGATCGTGGACACAGGGTTGAGGATAATGATGATCCCGGACGGAGAGGGAGAGGCAGAAGTGAAGAAGAAAGGGATAGTAGACCTGTGGGGAAACGAGATGAACTTAGAAATCAGCGAGACAGGTCTGATGACAATAGGCGTAGAGATAGAGAGCGAGACGTAAGAGATTATTATATGAGAGATGGAAGAGACATAAGAGATCCACGAATTCGAGATTTTCCTGATTCCGATCGGAGAAGGCGAAGGTTTGATGAGTATGATCGTGATCACAGAAGGGAGTACTACGACGATCCTTATTCGCGAAGTTCAAGACCCTCAAGCCGATCTTCTTATAATGATCGTGAGAGAGATTATTATCTTAGACCGCGAGATCCATATTATGGCTACAATAATGGATATGCAGGGTATGATTATGGAGTTAATTATAATGCTAACTATTATGCATATCTCGAAAATTTGAGAAGAACAAATCCAGCGGCATACATAGAATGGTATAATAAATATTATCTTAATCATCCTCATCATCAGCAATTACAACCGAAACTCTCACAGACACTGGCCAATTATTCAGAAGATAGGGCTAGTGTGCACTCTGGACAAAGTTCATGCGATGACAGGTAAAAAATTATTTCATTGGTGTATGGTTAGACCCTTCATTATATTTTCTTCTCGAATTATATATTTGAAATTGATTCCTTAATAGTAAATTGCATACCGTGGGGGGATGGGTTATGAAACAGGTATGATTCTGGGGATGAGTTGATGGACAGCGCGCAAAATCTTAATGTATTGAATAAAAATCGACTCCCAAATTTCCGGATTCCGTGTTTTTTTTACTATTTCTGGCCAAAATTATACGGCGGGAATTTTTTCCTATATATTCATTGGTAAAAAATTTTCATCCCGCTCTTATTAAGTAAAATCCTGACTGAACTTGGATTATTCATTGTTTTAAATATGTAAATGTTATATTGCTTTCACTAGAACTGCAAGCGGAAAACTTATGGCAGGCGATATATCGTTGATAGAGGACTCAAGAATCACATCCCGTATGACGCCAACTAAATTCTCAACATCCCATGCTCAAGGTAATTTTTCATACGTAAACATCGACAATTAATAATTATCGATCTATGACATATATATTCTGTGTGACGTAAATGATTGATCTACCCTAGCATTCCGATTTTTTTTCAAATGAGTTTCAAAGTAGATAATGCTAAAAAAATTCTGTTTGATGTGTCAATGCTTGTAAATAATTCTGAAAACGAAGACAAGTGTGGGCACTATAGGCCGTATCATAATTGAAGACTTATTAATAAAGTTTGCAGAGTATGTATTGTAATATTAACGAAAAGAAGAACAAGAATTGGAATTGTTTTCGGATGAGTGTATGGAATTAAGCTCCATGAAATGACAAGAAATATAGCGAAATTAAATCTATGAAATTATTCGCAGGACTCTTCTCCATTGGATCATTAATGTACGTTCATGCAAGTTACCCAACTGAGGGAGAAAGAGCTAAAGTTGACATAGTTAGCATAGACGGCGTACTTCTCCACGATCCTATCGTTCGTGAGCTTCGTAGCTATCCAGGACCTCTAATAAAAGGAGTAACCCACAAGAAGACAATAATTGAATATTGCGAAAGCAAAATAAATAAAGCAGCTGCCAATGACAAAGTCATCGATCGGGCTTCTTATGTACTCCTCTATCAACTAATGATTATGCTTATCCAACAGAATGGAAACGTGGTCGGAGTTGATATTGCAGCTCTTTTGCTACGCAACAAAGAGTCGTACCCTTACGACGCAAACGCAAGTACACAGAGCAAAGAACAGGAATTTACTCAACAGTCGTCAACTGTCTGTCCGAATTCTAGTACTTCTGGAAATGAATCACCAGACGAAACTCATCTTTTCTCGAAACAAATTGAATCACAACAACAATCAAAGCAAACAGTGGAGCAGATAACAAATGAATTCCGAAAGACTTTGCTTAATGGTCTTATTCAAGAAGCTCTAGAATATGCAATGAGTGAAGGATTATGGGGTCACGCGTTGTTCCTAGCTAGCAAATTAGAGAAACGTACTCATGCCACAGTAATGACACGATTTGCAAACAGTTTATCACCTCAAGATCCCCTTCAAACACTTTATCAGCTGCATTCTGGTCGAGTACCCGCCAGTGTCACGTGCATTGCTGACTGTAAATGGGATGACTGGCGGCCCCATCTTGCCATGATAATATCAAACACCTCAGGAAATCCAGAAATTAATCACAGGTCAATTAGCACTATGGGAGACACTCTGGCTGCACGCGGAGACCTTTATGCTGCCCATTTTTGTTACATTCTTGCTGAAATAGATTTTGGAAATTATGGAAAATTAGGAACAAAAATAGTATTGATTGGGGCCAATCATAACAAGCATTATGCGGATTTTGTGACACTCGAAGCAGTTATGTTGACTGAAATTTATGAATATGCAAGAAGTCTCAGTGAGCCTTCATTTATGATAATGGCTCTTCAGACCTTTAAATTCGAGAATGCTCTGAACATGATTGATTATGGATTGGTAGAAAAGGGTCTACTTTATCTCGAGCAAATAGCCATAAACATTGTGAATACTCCTTCTAAATTTAAACCCACCTTTATCGCTGATATCTATAAATTGAGTGAACGATTGAAATTCCATGATCCGGTTTTTAAGGATTCAACCGAGAATGGAGTATCCCTAACTTGGCTCGATAATTTATCAGAACTGGTTATTAAATATGAAACGGGAGAACTTATGAAAGATGGTCCTCACGAAACGCAACTGAATCAAGAACAAATTGAAATGCAACAGAACACACAGCAGAATCAATGGGTTTATTCTTCAAATCCTCCAGAATACGGAAATGCTGCGATCTCAACGATGGAGATATCTTCCGTGGACAGTAATCAAGGGCAATGGCAACCGCTGCTGAACCATGATAATATTCAATATGCTGGAAGCAGTGTAGATAAAAATAATTATCAATCCAATCAACCGCAATTAGTTCCTCAACAACCTCATCAGGGTTATTGGACTCAACAACAGATATATAATCATGAAGAATTCAATGACTGGCAGCTTGAGCAGGGTGATCAGGCTCAGAATCATCAAAGTGAACAGATTGATGTGGATTCCGCCCAACCGAATAATGCATGGAATTATGAGGTGAGTTGTTAATTAATGGGAAATTTCAGTAATCACGAGAACAAAGTTTTTCATGTTGTAATCCCCAACCGGTAATTTCCTAAAATATTTCGTGTTTTTTTTACGCCAATTTACCAAGAGACATTGTTGTAGCACAGCTGTCACTCTATTTAAAATATTATTTTATATTACTCATTGTAAAATCATATTTTTTTTGCGTTGGCATAAGTTTGCAAATCAAGAACAGGGCCTCCAAACGCATTTGTGAAAGTCGTCAATTTAAAACAAGCTGCTCAACATCTTATTTGTGCACACCAGCGCTGTTTAATACTGCAGTGTCCAACAAAAGTCTCTTGGGGATTTCTCAAAATACCACTTTTCTGAGTAAATATGCTCACATAAATTGATTTTCTTGATTATTTATTCATGCTCTCCTACGACGTCAGTCTGAGAAGGAGGAAAAGCCCACAGCACCCGGTGTAAGTAGTCACATTCTTTCGTCGGATTATAATTGCTATGGTGAATGGAAACTCTCAAGTCCATATTGTGTTAGTATCTTACGACGTCGTAAAACATATTGCACAAATAAATCAAGTCCCAATGACTTGTCAGAGCCACTCGAGAATATACAAATGGATCCTCCGTATTTATATCCACTTCATGCTGGCGCTAGTTTAATGACTGGTATGCCAAAGCATTATAAAAAAACTATCAAGTATCCAAAAATTATAGCCTCGTACCCGAAAGTCTTGGATACAAAAGATTTACCAGTGAGTAAATATAAGAGAGTTCATCCAAAGTACACAAAACCACCACCAGCTCATCCTCCAAAGTTTTTGAAATGTAAGCTGAAGGTCAAAGCGCCTGATAATAGTGATAAAGATACTGATCGTGTGAGTTCAACTGGCGTTAATGGAGATGAAGATGGCGAAAACTTAGAAGATAATGAACGGGAAAATTTTATGAATAAATGTCAAATCAAAATGAGAAGGAGTTGGAACCCAACCGATTTAGATATCCAGTTCAATCGATCAACCTTTGACTCATTGATGAAATCTGAAGATTCTAACTATAGATCAAATTATCTTCCAATTAAAATTTATAGTAAAGAGGAAATCCACGACAATCATTCCAAGTGTCAAGACAGAAGTTCGATTGGCAGGGTTGCTGATATGAGAAGAAGAGACATTATTTGTGATACGGTGGACGCGTGGTCTCATAATGTCCAGTCATTGGACTCACGAAACTTGTCCTACAGGCCCATCATTTTTGGAGGCACCTTCGATATCGACGCTCCTTGTCAAAGTGAAAAAAATGATTTATATGAAGGTAGAGGTTGTTCTACTCGTTCGAAGCGAATCTCAAAAACTTTTAATATCGACTGTCCGCTTTAGAATAAATAAAAATCCATCTATTCGTATTTAGAGATTGAGTAAATTGGAATTATTACAGAATGTTTATTTGTATGATATTGGACTGTATTTTCGCAATTGAAAAGAAGTAAAGATAATAATATCGGAAGCAGTGAATCGCAATAAGTTATATTCATCAAACACTTGATTGATGCTTTGTTTAAACAACCATTGATTTTAGGAGGAAAGGGATCGCAGACACTTTATTGTGGTTTAAATTCTTCTTACAAAAATGTATTAAAAAGCTTCTCTCACATCCTCTCATCGTTGTGATAATTCAATGTTAAACGAGATGTAAAATATAAATATTATTTTCCAAAAAGTGGCAATGTAATTGAATATTGTACTAATATTGAGAGAAGATATTAGAGCTAATAAAAAAAAAGATTCTTGATGAATAATCTTCTTGAATTACAAAAGGATTACAATTTATTTGAAAAATCAGTCGTATTTAGGATTTCTATCAAATAATGGCAAGGTTTGCCGTTGCTTGCTGTTATGGCATTGAGTTGTGGAATGAATTTTGAACAATATTAGCATGTTATCAAGCTGCCCTAGTGACAGACGTCCTTAACAGTATGCATAGACAGACTTTGCTGAAATTAATTAACGATGATTATCCGTGTCTTTCATTTTAGCCTCAGCCACGAATATCGATGGGGCCGTCATCGGACAAGCAATATGATCCACTTGAAGAATTAGATGCAATGGAACCATTAAATTCAAAAAAGTCGGTGGAGTGTAAAACAAGTGGAAAACCAAATGAGAAGAAAAACTCTACAGCAAGCAGTGGCTCCTGGTTTGGTGGTTTCTTTAGTAAACTGACCCCTAAACCGAGAAATCAAATGATACTACCAGATGATAGCAATCCAACAGTGAGGATTTTTATTCTACTTTTTCCACTTAACTGAATAATAAGTTTTTCAAATGTGTAGTTTGTTTTTTTTCATTAATTCATGTTTTCTTCCAATTGAAGATTATATGGGATCCCATTGCTAAAAAATGGACGAATAAAGATGAGGGCAACGAGAGTGCCTCTCTAAATCTTGCTCCTCCTCCAAAAGCTACAGACATGTCTTTTCAGCCATCACAAGTGGAATTTCTCAATCACTCCCAACAAGCGCCCAATATATTCAACAGTGAAGAAGCCACAACTCCGAATTCCTCAAAAATGATAGGTGGAAATAATATGTTTAAGCTGCAGAAAGGCAGAGGGATGCGAGCCAACTACATCGATGTAATGAATCCTAATGTAGCTAAAGGAAACATTCCGTCGATTCCTACACCAGCTACTTCGCCACTTGTACCAATGGCTGCCTCATCGCCACAAATGTTCATTCCTGCTTCTGGTAAGAACTCAATTACACTACTTAATGCACAAAAATCATACTATACCACATCAATCTTTTCAGAATAAAAATTTTTATTGTTTCAGTTAACGATCCTAAGGCCCCTTTAAATTTCTTGACACCAATGACAACTTCAATTCCTCCGCAGGAAAATGCTCCTCACGGAGTAAGTTCATAATATATTTTATCATTGCTACTTTTGATGTTTTTCCCCGTCTACATCTACCTTGGATGATTTTTCATTGATATGAATAATATTTTACTTTTATGGTCACGTTTAGTGCCTCTCCATTATTAGTTCATATCTATCTCTATGTTTTTTTTCTATTACTACATATTCTATAATAACCTAATCTAGTAGTTTGGTTTTTTGGTTTGTCTGTATATTTAAGGGTGTCCTACACCCATCTATAGTCAAAATTTACGTTTTTAAATGTTTTTTGGCAAATTATCGATGGAATTAGTTTTTAAAAATATAATGATTTTGCGGTTTTTCATTATTTAATAACTCACGAAGTTTCAAAGTGGTGCAAAAATTTTTCATCGTTTTTTTCTAAACTTAAAAAAAAAATCACAAAACCGTAGAGAAAATGCATGAACATAATGGCACTATTGCAAAACTTCGTGCCTCATCAAATAATGACAAAACGCAAAAACATTGAATTTGTTTATATAAATCCATCCATAATTTGACAAAAAAAGACATGAATTTTGACCATAGACGAGTGAAGAACATCCTTTAACGATTTTATCTGTGTTTTTTTTGCAAACAGATGGACAGCGACAAGGCAGGACCGAAATAACATTTATTGTCACCAGTAAGAAAAAATTCGTTATCAATTCTTTTTTAATCTTCATGTTTTGTATTTCCTCTGATTCATTGGAACTTATTTCTGGTAATGTTTGCTATTTGCTGTTGTCTCTCATTTATTTGGTTCTAGAGTATTAGTATTTCTCTGTGCTCATTTGTTGAGGTATGATTTAAGCCTCGAAATGAGGTTATGTTAATAAACCGTATGAAGTCCATCAAAGTACAAGAAACCTCATTATGATTCTCTGTGGTCATATTTGATAATATATTAATTATATTAATACTAATTCCAATGATGGCAATTCAGCGTCAGTTATGCATTTGGACATTTCTTCGTAGAAATCAGGTCAACAGATTCTGTTAAGTTATGATAGAAAACGGAAAATTCTAAAAGATTTTGGTAAGTTTTTCAGTAAAAAAAATTGTTAGAATGTGTCTCACTGTATGAGAATATGTTAAAACGTGCCAGAATTTTACATATCCAGTCCGAACTGGTCGGAGAACTGTGTGTTTTTGGAACCGGCATGTCAGAGAATGATACACCGTGGAGAGATCTAATTATTCCTTTTACAGTCGATTTTTATTCAATGTATTATCATTTTTAAACCTGTCCATGAATTCGTCTCAAAACCATGCCTGTCCCATAACCCATCCCTCTGTAGTAATTTTCAATCAAAAAGTCAGTAATCATTTTACAAATTTTTATTAAATTTGGTATTTCTCATATGGTTTCCGAGTTTGCTCTCCTCGTGTGCCATTTGATTACGTTTTCGGTAGAATATGTCAGAATATCATGCTTTTTCCCAGAACATGACAATGTCTGACAGATTATATGCTCTATTCTTTAAAAAATTTTTTTTAATAAAAGAGGTGATACTCCAAAAGTGAGTTGCCGAGAGTAAGATTCCAGCCAATTTCATGTGGAAGATTTTTCCTGCATAACCCCATATCTCATTGGCCATTCACCTCAACGGAATCAAATGTTGCACACGTTCAGTCGAGTATGTCATTACGAAAAAAAAATGCAAAAAATGCGTGAAGAATACATTTAATGTAGTGGTTTGCTCTGAAAATCTTTGAAACATAAATAGACATGAAAAAGAGCATCAAGCAAAGTTCTGTATGATGAAAAAAAATAGTTGAAGGAAGAAGTTCTTGGCGCGGAGTAGGACATGGTGAATCAAATTGATGCTATGAAGTTTGACAGAGACGGTACGGTGAAGAAATCCGGGCCAAGAACCTTGACTTTCCTTCAACTATTTTTTTTCATCATATACAACATTTCTTTGATGCTCTCTTTCATTTTTATTTATTTTCCAAAATATTTCAGGGCAAACCACACACAGAAAACACTATACTTAAAATACGGGATTTGAAACGTCATTTACGGAATTTTTGATCACGTATATTACGCGATTGAAAATATAGATTACGCGCTAAAACTACGTAAATTACGCCCAGAGCGAATTTAGAAAATGTGGGAAACAGCACGGAACGGTGAAAAGAATTGAAGACGACAAATTCTAAGAGAAATAAGAAGCTATCCTCCATGGCTTCCGTAAAATTTCTCAAATTTACTAAAATTTGGTCATTTTCACCATTTTTGTAATTTTTAAATATCTTTTGGAAAAATATTGGAAAAAAAGTCACTGAAAGTCATGTTCAGATGACCCAAAATATTCTGAACCATGAAGATTTGATGCTGCCCGAAAAAGTTGTTCTAATATGTGTCGTTCCGTTTGCAATCCCAATCACAGATTTTAGATAATTCAGATGTCATAAGGTACGGGAAAGAGACTATCAATTAAGCGGGTGGGTTGCATAATTTACAACCTAAACCCCTACATTATGAGATCGATCCCGTAAATTATAATTTCGAATTCATAAATTATGTGGATCCATCTTGTGTATTACAAGATTCGACCCTGTAAATTACGGGTTTGAGGTTGTAATTCACGGGATAGGTCTACGTTATTGACGGGTTTGGAACCGTAATTTACGCGATCGGCCTCATAATTGACGACATAACGATCGTAATTTACGGAGCAAAAGCCGTAATTTACGACTTTGTGGGCGTAATTTACGTGGTTATAGTGCATAAATTACGTTTTCAATGTCGTAATGTACCAGATCAGAAATCCCGTAAATTAGGTTTTAACTCTCGTATTTTAAGTATAGCGTTTTCTGTGTGCACTACACAAAACTGGTTCGTCGCGCGTTTTTACAAAAAATTATCAATGTTTTTTTAGCGGATTTCAGAAATTTCTTTTAATTAAAAAGAAAAGTATCGGCGGTACTGGCCGTAGAGTGCTCGATCCCGGGCACCGGAGGTCAAAATTGATAGTGCTCTGTCACAGCTTAACTGCTTAACTTAACTGCTGAGCGGTAGTCATGTCAAAAGGATAACTGTACCAGGTTTTTTTCCTCAAATGAGGTTTTTCCCTCCCTTTGGCGAATGCAATAGAAAGGGTTAAGGGTGGGAAGGGACTACATCGGAAAGACCCGCAAGGGTATACGAGAGGAAAACTTTTAAAAAGAAGCCTTTTTATATTTCATTCTTTGTTTTCTAAAATTGAATTTAGACTCCAATTGGATAGAGTTGAGTTTCCATTTTACATCTTTGAATGTTCGCAACACATTCAATCCCACTGTTGATAATACTCCAATTTCTAGCTTGGGTCCAGTCATCCGGAAATCGAATGACATGCGGGTGGTAAATCATTGAAACGTAAAGTCGCACAGTGGAGGAAATGAGGGCACGTTATCCCAGAGACATGGCGCAAATTCGAAATTTGAATGATACAAAATCCATAGTTGAGGAATCGCGAATTCAATGAAGATGGAAAAGTTTGTTCGTGAGAATGAAGAATATTAAAAAAATATGCTTGTTATTTTATCCCGTAATCTGAATACAAAGGGAACCATCAAAATCTCATGTGGCGAACTCTTTGAATAATATTTCAATCGATCATCTCTTTGCTTGAGTCAAAATTTATTAGATTTACCAAAATTTTGGGGATGAATTAAGCAGTCGTGATCGAACTTTCGATATAACAATAGTATATTATGCAACACGTGCGTAATATATTTTTTGACTCGTGGGAGGTTTGTAACACGAGCCGAAGGCGAGTTTTACAATCCCACGAGTCGAAAAATATATTACGCACACGTTTCATACAAAATTTTATGTCATTGCGCCCGGAATCCGCGATTTAACCGAGCGAAGCGAGGTTAGAATCGCGTGATTACGGGCACCGATGGCATAAAATCGTATTATCGAAAGATTTGGCAATTATTTTTGTATGCTCCTACTTATTACCGGCTGAATGGATTCCAAGATAATTGAATGATCAGTACAATAATATTTTCAAAAATGGTAAATAGGAGATGTTAAGCACGGATCTCGCGTAAATTTCTACTAAAGCATGTGGGTTTTGGAAATCATTCGGCTGAAATATAAATTCAAGTGGATAACTCAAGAACGAAATATTGAATGAATACCTATAAACGCCTGCTGTTTTGAATTCCTGGATGGATCGCCAGTCCAAATACTGAAAGAATTTTAATTGGTTAAATGGTATATTGTGCCTCTAGGGAGAAAATACTTTATTTCCGTGAGGCACACGATATTTTTCAAATTTGTGTATAGATCACAGGGGTGCGTTTTTCCAACTTAAAACTTTTTTTTCACTCGTTAGGGGGCGTGGAATAGCATGAGTTCTGGTGGATTTGGGAACACACAAGCGGTGGATGTTTCAAACTAAAATTCCATCATAACTATGTTAATACCTCTGGATAGAATATAAAATCGATCAATAAACACATAAACAATTAGAGGATACAGGCAATTATAGGAAATTTTAATGGTCAATTAGTTCAACATTGATAGAACAATTGAAGGGTTGTGAGGTTATAAAGTTATTAGTTTAACCGATAGAATTAACTATTTTTCTTCACTGCCAGAAGAAATAAGTCTCCCCACAATGTTTGTATTACTCACAAATTTGGTCCTAGCAATAGCAGCAGAATAAGTTGCGAGCGGAATTTAAGCAAATGAATAAAAAAAAGTTTTAATGAGAAATGGACAGTTTTTTTTTAGAAAAGACATGTTTTTTTTTATTTCAACATCCATTTATGGTGGAATTTGAGTTTGAACCAGACCTGCTGATGGTCCGCGTTCCGTAACGGGGAGAAAAAAAATATATATTTTAAGTTAGAAGGAATCTGAAAAATCCCCACTGGTGGATGGAAGGAGATACGTAGGTTTACCGAGAGTAGTTGAAAATTTTCTGGGTAAATTTCCAAGACATACAAATTGTCACTTATAGCACCATAAGAGCCTCAAAGTTATGAGGTATTTCCCGATAGGTTCGTTGCAAACATATAGAGTCATGAAGTTTTTCAGGAAAAACTTGACTTCTTTGGGGCAGTTGCTAGGCACGAGCCTAGTGTTCTGAAAATTGTGAGTTCGATTCCCCGTTGAATCGAATTTTTAAATAGGCACTTGAAAAATAGCAACCTAGCAATTTTCTGTGGTTTCCCATGTCACTCCTATGTTCTATAGGAGAGTGATTACGGTACAGTGTAGGATCCACAGCCGCATGCATAGGGCGAGATAGGGTCAATTAGCCAGAACAAAAAAAAAAGAAACTTGACTCCTTCATTTGTTTGCCGGAAACCTTGAGGGAAATGCCAGGTAGTTTCGAAGCTCGTGAGGTGTTCGAGGAATTATTTTCTGACCTAAATGTTGGCTAATAGAATTGCCCCATGAGCTGAATCTCACAGTTAAGAACTAACAATTTCACATCTGTCAGTTTTTCATGGGGTTAATTTGGCTGGATAATGATTTGTTTTTTATATAGCAACTACCAGAGGGAATTATCAGAAAATCATCAGTATAATACCATGTAGGCTGTGCACGTCACGTCGAGTGGTGCAATTCTATTGGTCGAAATCAGTCGTCAAAACTTTTTGTGTCTTTAATGATAAGGAATCCGTATAGAAAAAGCTGAAAGGAAATTAACATTTAACATCTAAATATTTACAACTACGGAATAAATTAACCTATTCAGTTCAATTTGAGCTGATTGTAATGAAAAATCTTTACTGGGTGAGGAAAAAATATAATACTATTTATGGTGATTGAATATTTTTTTAATATCCGAAAAAAATTAAAAGTGCTTATGGGGCGTTCCATGCTAAATTAATCACTTTTGAACTCGACTCCTTTCGATCTGGCTAAAAATTTTCCATTCTTTTCTCCTCCATGAGCAGAATACCTTTCCAATTTTTTTATCAAACCCCAAAAAAGCTATTAATTTGTTTTAAACATGTTTTTTTTATTTTCAGATATCCATAATTTCTTTAAAACATGATCCGTTGTGGTACCCTTCTTTCAACATTTTTGTTTTAGAATTAATTAACGAAAAAAATACACTAAAAATTTAAGGTGCTGAACTCGGTTAAATTTTTGCCGTTTTCAAGAGGAATCGTTGACAAAGTTCGTCATTTTTAATTTTTTCAAATTTTTTCTCGAAAAAAAATTCTGTGATTATTTCGGCCAATCCCAAAATGGACCATTTTTTTTAATCTGTTCAATTGATTGAAAATTTTTTTTTCTCAATTTTGCAAATTTGAAAATATTTTTTTGATCAAATTTAAAAAATTAAAATAAAATCGACCCAGTCTGGGATTGGCGGAAATAATAGCAAAATTAGTTGCAGTTTTTTTGAAAAAAAATATAGGAAAATGAAAAATGGCGCACTTAAAAACAATGTTTTTTCTTGGAAAAGGCGAAAATTTTATAGAGTTTAAATTATAAATTTTTTTCGAATTTTCTTTTAAATTGTTTCAAAAATGAAAATTTTGCAAAACAGGTACCAAAAGCTCAAGTTTTGAAAAACTTATGGCCATTTGAAAATAAAAAAAAACAATATAATAAAAAAATTGGGAAAAAGATTTCTCACGAGGTAGAAAGGGATGGGAATTTTTTTGACCCGATCGAAAGGGGTCAAGTTAGAAGGGCGATTTGGCATGGAATACCCCTTATTTTTTTCTACTATCCCTAAATCCTCAGTAGACAATATAAACGCAACTACCAATTATCCAAAGATTACACACACTTTTGAAATTGAAATATAGAGTTTTATTCAGCACGTTTAACTGCATGTTCAAGTTAACGGCTTCTTATAGCAGAGGAGTGTTTAGTCCGCAATCACCAATTTTTTTTTTTCATTAAAAAACCCGATGATTAATATAGTACATGAAAAATTTGTATCCGGGAATTATTGTATTGATGTAAAGATCCAAGAGGGAAATAGGGTACATTAGACAAGAAGAAATCAAATTCAGAGACGTCATTTTCTCGTTGTCATTTACCGTCCATATGACCCTCCTTCTCTTGGGTGATGCACATATGGAGTCAAGCGCACTGAAGTACACGTACTATTTGGAGACGCTACTTGTCCTGCATAATTGCTTGATGACAGTTCCATAAAGTAATGGGGAAGCGACGACGCTGACGAGCATAACCGATGTTCCGTCCAATGCAATTCTTTTCAAAATATTTTAAATAACTTTTCTAAGTATCGCCATTGTTAATGTAGTATGGCAATTGAATGAGTTGCTCATTAACAGAAACGACGTTATTGCCCGACACAAATGCCAAAGCAGCAGGCACCCCTGCACGGAGAGAAAAATACCAGAAAAATTATGGAACTTTCACGTATTCGTGGCATGATCTTGCTTTTCGAGAAAAAGCACTGGAGGTACCGTAAAATTGTCCGGAAAGTTTCGTAAAAATTCATGCTCGCTAAAAAAATTTTTACGGAACTTACAGTATTTTTTTCCGAAAACCAAGGTCACCCCACGAATACGTGAAAGTTCCGTAATTTTCCTGGTATTTTTCTTTCCGTGTGCCATACTAATTTTGAAAGCAGATCTGAAGAGTATGCCAAAAACATTGACGAAAATGAATATATCCGCCATTGAGTTTTATATCAGGTAATCCCTCCATAACCGCAGTGGTGAAGCTTGATTCGAAGTCGATAACTCTTCGTTGTGGTTATGCCTTATCGGTGTGTTCTTTACTGCACTGGAGGAATACTGTGTACACACGTTTTGATTTGTTGGAGGCCAATAAGTTCACTAATGGAAGAATTTTCCCGTGAGTCAAGCGGTGGATACTGTATTATTGCACTATACTAATGCATACTGTATAGTTGTGTGAAATTTGTTGATACCGACTGGAAAGTTTCCTCTCCAAACCACTGTTCACACTTTGCGAGAAATCTCAGATTTTCAGCGGTTGAAAATATGAAATAACGGTCATTATTACCACCACTGTCGTATACTAAGAAAAGGTCGCCTTCAATCGTTACGGTGCAGAAATTCGAAATCACTAAATCCTCTCCTCATGCTGGAGTTGGCAGTTGAGGGTTCGCAGCAATACGAAGACGTTGGATTATTTTGACAATTGCTGCGAGTTTTGGTAATTGTACAACAGCAGCATCGGAAATGGTACCGATCGACGCACCGATAATAACTACTAGCACATCATCTGACGTCTTTGCATTAAAAAAAAAATTTTTGCTAGTTCTTTTTTGGCCTCAATATGCTCTGCCATTGGTCCATGCTCATGATTCCGTGGGTTGCCAACAGCGGACACTACAATAATTCGATTGCTTTCAGTTAATTTGGTTATTTTCCCCCCCTAGCAATCCATCATCCAGCCTGCTATAGCGTGGATCTCGTGTGTATGTTGCGTGGATGCGATTTCCCGATAAAAAAACGGCTACAAATCGATAAAACCAGATCAAAGAATGATATAAAATAAATAAGGTGGATTATTTTGTATATTTGAAAATATTAATTGGATTAGCCAAGCGCTGTTTTTATGTTCCCCTCATTCTATCATTTATGTTTTATAACTTATTCAAAAATTGTCCAATTAATATTGCCAAATGCACTAAATAATCCACTTTATGATTCCTGATCATTCTTTTATCTATTTTTATAGATTTCTAGCGGTTTTTTTATTGGAGAATCGCATACACGCAATATACATACTACATCCACGCTGTAGCGTGGATGATAGTTTGCCAGGGTCGTTTTCACCATTTGTATTAACTATACTTAGAATTTAATTCGAAAATAATACCTCGACCACTTGCAGCAGTTGTGTAGATGTCGCTGGTACACGAACGTTGTTTCCACCGATTACGGCGCCAAACGGTTGCATTTTTCACACATTATCACCTAAATGTGTGTAAATGTATCCTGGACAAGTCGGGGCTTGCTTTTTTGGTTTTGAATGAATTTTGTTGTCATTCTTCCAATTATCTTCGTGGATGAAAGGTATCATTATTGGGAAGGAAGAAGTTGACGAACCAATCAATTTATATCTTTTACTCTGACGTGTTAAATCGTTCACACAGCTATATTGAAAATCTTCATAATCGTCTTCGCTAGAGTCTAGCGGCTAGACACACACACTAAAGTGTATTCATTCAAATTTAAGGTATCAATATTGTGTTGAGCTAAAATCAAAACAAAGACAACTGACTGGTAATAACTAATAGCTTCAGGATGTTGATTTACTTTCGCATACTTTCTGTGATATTTTTAATTGTGATTTTGTTGCTGATATTTTTTTTTCATAATTATTTTTAAGATGATATTCTTTACCATGATTTTTTATCCATAATTTTTTGTCGAGGTGTTAAATGTCGTGGCACCGTTATATATAGTGATCTGTTAGAGACGGTTATTCAGAATCAAAACTTTTTCTTGGATGAGGCCCTGCCGGGCATCTCAATTCACTATATTTTTTAATTCTCCATGATAATTGCTAACCAATACTCCCAAAACTACCACTTGTGAGAAAAAGTTATGACATGTGCAATCATTACATATTATAACTCAGAATCATTCGAAATATGACATCTGACGTTTTTCAATGTTATTCGCTGACATATGCTGACTGTTTCTGTGAATATTTCTCGCACAAGTGCAGATCTGAAAATGTAATTGTATTACAGATAGTGATGTTTTATTATGTTGTTATTTTACAGATAATGCCATATCTACACATTTTTGTACTGACATTTTGAGTAGGGGTATACGTCAGACAATGTAATCGTATGACAAACTGTGACATCACGAATGTAATATCATTTCACTTATCATGACATTTTTTGTCAGAGGACTCTATTGTTTTATCGCTGAAATAGTATATTTCCAGAATAGAGTTTTCTTAGTCGTGTGGAGTTGGCGTTCGAGCCGAAGGTGTAAGATTTTTGGTTGCATAGCATGTCGATCCTCGCCTGTGCCTCGGACGATAATGCCACGCGAGTAAAAATGCGTATGGCACTTGTCATGTTCCGAGTTCAAGGAAGGGCCAGTGCCAATCCCCGAACTAGGAAAAATAAAGAGCGGTACGGAAAAACTTGTAAAAACGTGTACACGTACTGCGGCACACTATCGGATTCTATCTGATAGAAAATTCTCTCGCCTATAATCTATTATTTTCCATTTTTTATTATTAAATTGGTGAACAAATTTTGATTACTTTTATTATGACATAATTACTATAAAGAGTTCTCTCGATGGAGCTTGACTTGCTCACTTTGGCGAAAGTTACAGATGCTGTCACAGGAGGAAGGATCTACATAATCATTCATGAATAAGCTACAACAGTTCACCTTGCCCAAAGTTTATTGAAAAAATGCACGACTACTTACTTAGGACCGGATTTTTAAATTGCAAGCAACCACGTTCTTTTGAGCGGCTGTCAACTGCCCTATAGTACTGAATGAATCACCGCACTAACCTGGCAACGTTGTCCAAAAAATGTTATCAACGAGTCCGGTCGCGCTCTGAGCACGGTGCAGCATTTTGAGGTCCGACGTGGATGTAAGGATGCAAACCCATACATAACCACAATTCACTTTTGGTAAATGTATGGTTTAGGTCCACCAAAAAACAAAAATCATTGAAATATTAATTGCTTTGACGAAAAATCCATTCTTATCCTCTCAATTATCAAGAACAAGATGAAAGAAGAGAGTGAGAAACAGCAAGGAGGGAAATACGTCGAAAAACAGTCCTGAAGTAAACTCTGTTGTCCCAGAAATTTCTTACCCCCCAAAGACAAAATGAAAAAACGTTCGATTTTTTTACGCCAATTGTATAATAAATTTACTAGAAAAGTGAATAAACGTTAATTTTGCTTATATATGGGTGTTGAATGGATTTCGTCAAAATTAAGGAAACTTTTTTCTTCACTTCATACCTTCGAAAAGTATGTGTTATAGACTCGACATTTATATCTCTTCGCCGGGTCATTGATCCATTTCTTTCATATTGCTCATTGAGAAAATCGTTTTCCCATTTAATTAACATTTAAAAAACTATGACATGTCACATAATGTAAGATAGACTTTCGAATAATGCTTAAACCCAGGTGAGAATAAACGATGAAACCAAGATTATATCAGGCTTGAACCAGGCTTGACCAAGGCTGGGCGAGACTGGATCTAAAAGTTGAAACAAGGTTGAAAAAATATGGAAAAATCACTAAGTGCCTAGACTGGAGCTTCCAGCCTCGATCAAACCTTGAGTTCCAGCTTTGGTGAAACCTTGGCTGTAAAGGTTGGATTCACGATGCTAGATAAACTTTGGTTTACGCTTGCAAATCAATATTGGATCAATATGGGTTT
Organism: Fopius arisanus; assembly: GCF_000806365.1. Classification (NCBI taxonomy): domain Eukaryota; kingdom Metazoa; phylum Arthropoda; class Insecta; order Hymenoptera; family Braconidae; genus Fopius; species Fopius arisanus. The sequence goes on from NW_011887867.1 coordinate 161,419, forward strand.
AGCTTCACTGATGAAAATTAATTAAAGAACCAGTATTTTTCTTATATCTTTTTATTCGTTAAATATTGAAATGTTCAACGAGAACAATATCATCAAGGTGAGTCTCAAACTCAAGAAGTTGCACCGAGTAGGAGTACTACAAGAAGAAGCCTAACAACGTGCCATAAAATTTTTCTACTTCAATCTTTTGCATTGAACAATGCTTATTATATAGGTTTTGGTTTACGTGGGGCCTGGGACAAGTGATTCCCTAGATATTGGATGATATCCGTTGCAGTCTTGGGGAATTTTTCCAACAAAAAATCTGTTAACAGAAAAGTCCAGCGTTTAAAATAATAGTTCATTTATTAGCTTGTATAAACTAGTAGTCGCGTTGTTGGTCGCTCGCTTCGCTCGCTCCCGAAGTGGGGTGCGTAGTTGTGGGTGGCTGGCTGGCGAATGCATTCATGCGGGTGTGACCCGTTCAACGGGTCGAACCAATAACTTCCTGTTCTATAATGATTCTTCCGTCTTATAATAATTTTTATAACCCCCGAAATCCATAACGCTTTTTTGGCGAATGAATGGAGCTATTTCGTGTACAACAGAATCAGCACCGAAACACATCGAGACGCTTCAATTGTCTTTTGTTACACCTCGATTGCATCATCCGTTCACAAAAAAATGTTTGCGAAATGTTGTTTCCCATTCTTTTCTTTTAAACTGGAAAACGACTGGAGGGATTCAATTTATAATCTAATCAGTAGTGAATGACATCAAGATTCTTCGATTGCATTATATTAGACCTCTATCGCATCATTCATCCACAAGAAATCGTTGATGAAATTTCCTTTTTCGCGGTTTTTCTGGACAAAGTGCAGAATGGCTGGAGCTATTTCGTGTACAACATAATTAGCGCTCAATCGCATTAGGAGACTTCGATTGCCTTCCATTGGATCTCGATCGCATCATCCGTTCGCGAGAAAATGTTAGCAAAATTATATTTCCCTGATTTTCTGGAAAAACTGGAGAACAACACTAGAGCGATTCTACCCATAATTTGATCAGTGCTGAATGTCGTCATGACGCTTCGATTACAGTATATTAAATCTCGATCGCATCTTTCATGCACGAGAAATCGCTGAAGAAATTTTTTCTCTCAAATTTCTTTCTGGAAAAACTGGAAAACGGCTGGAGCAATTCCTTCTATAATCTAATCAGCACCAAATGGCGTGAAAACGCTTCGATGGTATCAATTTGACTTCGATCGCATCATCCATTTTTGAGACACACACATCCTCTCGAAAATGGTCCAGAATTACTCTGGAGGTCTTGAAACGTGAAGATATGTTGAAAATTTCCATATTGATTTTCGGGCTCATTGCAATAACTTCCTATAGAACAGGAAGTTAAAAATTCTATATCCATCACCTTTCACACATTCGTAAGTTGATGTTTTACTGAATGATTCTGTATGACTAAGTGTGGTTTTTCTTCCTTGGCCACTGTACATTTTTTGAACGTCTTTGGTTATAAGGCGATTCAAATATTTTTTTACACAGTCTTTCTACGTATCTTCATTCCCCACCCATCCTCGAAACGTGGACACCTAAAATACAAACTTTTTATGTTTTATTTGAACATTAAGTCCATTTCCAATTAAATTTCATCTTCACATGATCCATTGATCATCTTTAAAGCATAAAACATCATACTCACCAAGGCTTTTCTCTTTTCTGAGCCCGAATATTTAATAATTATCCCCTCTTCATCTTTTTTTCCAAGATTTGTAGACATCAATGTCAGTTCAAATTGTCTGAAATTTTCTACATTATCAATTGGAAATGTCGCCAGCAATATTTCACTCATGAGTGCCTTTCCTGATGATGAATTGGAAGTATGAATCGCATTGATATTTCTGAGTTTGCTACTCAAGTCATATAGGATACTTCGTTTGGCATTTTCGAATTTTTAAAAAATCCTATCGGTGTCGGCTTGTCTTTGGATATCCATTTTCATATACATATATTGAGCGAAATTTGAAGGCTATAATGATAAGGTACTGGCCGATAGGATGCTGACTTTGAGTTAGAATGTGACAACATGACCACCATTAACTTTGAAATCAAAATACCTTGCAGCCGAGGATCCAAACGATGAAATAATTCCTCCAACTCACGAGTTTTTGGAGTAAATGGAGATTTCGGTGAGCTATTTCATTAGTGGGGAAGCTCTGCAAAATTGCTCTGAGATGTTGGAGATTTCTTCCGAATATCTTTATTTTTAGTTGTTTTTTCACGTGTACTTCGTTCGTTCCTTCCTAAGAATAATCAAGAAAATCCTGATCAATTTTTCAGGAACGCTCTTGATAATATTTTAACATATTGATAACGATTTTTTTTCTAGGTCGATTCAGGATTTACAAAATTCGTTTTTATGAAAATTCGTTATTTTTCAGAAATTTTTTGATACTTGTGAAAAATTGCCAAATTTCTAAAGTAGATTTGAACTGGTTCACCGTTTAACTGCTGAATTAGCCAGTTAAAAGTTGCAAATACTGGAAAATTGGAGATAACGATTTTTCGATCAATTGCTCACGGATTCAATTTCTTTATTTTCGAATATTTCATCTTGAATTGCAATTGCAATCTAAATATACCTGGCCTAGAAGTCTCACACTCATCACGTTGTAAGAAATCGTTTTTACATCGAGCGAAACTGTATGCCTGCCTTTCATTGTATGTACTGCTTTTTGAGCTTATATAATTTTTTGTTCACTTCATAGAAAATAGAAGAAAAGTTACACATTTTTTGCTTATTTCAACAATAAAATAATAAATTTACGATTTGTCTTTCTCTTTCACAACCAATTAATCTTTCGCTTGTCGAAATTTCGAAGTTTAATCAGAATAATTATTGAGATTATTTGATCATCTGATTCTTGTCAACGAGGTAGTTTTGATCAAACTTCCTAAAGCTATGGAATCACTGACAACAAGAGTAGTGAGGTCACATACGATGGCAGGGACGTATCAAAACCTGAATAGATGGCGTCACTTTACATTCGACTTCAAGTGTCTTTTTATTTTTTAGGGGATTCCCTCGTTTTCCTGCTCTTGATTTTAAGGCTTTTGATTTCAATATTTAATAACACTCCAAATTCCTGCATATGAATAACATCCTGAACTATTATGCTACTATTATTCGTTGGATCCACTCACATGGACTTATTTGGCGACTTTATACCTATGAGTATCAATGCAGTCACTTAGAAATGTCGCAATTTCTAACTCATATGTTTGGAATTGAATTTTTAAACAGTACCTTTTTTTTCATCCTCAAACTGAGTGATATGATGATTGTTCTTTATCACTTTCTGGAGAGGTCGAAAAAATTCTACAATGAATTCCAGTTCCTTTTCGTTGAGAGATATTCTCCTTCTCTCGTTTTCTGCTTTCGCGGCTTGACCTCCACTGTCTTGGTCTCGCAATCGGTGTTACAATTAGAGAATTACTGAGTTCGTGACCTCATTCGTCAGTATCATCAATAAGAGATTTTTTCGGAGGAATTTTGGGTTTTACACCTGAAAATTTTTTTATATGAATCGATAAAAGTAACCTGTGACAATATCGTCGGAAAATATTTACGTTGAACTGAATATCTTCTGGCTGCTCTATCATATACTGATAAATCTTTGACGCAATTACCAGATGTTGATTTCTTGCTACCTCCAGCACTACTAGGATTTCCTGATGAGGAACTAAAACGGAATGTATTCTCAAGGGTGTTAATCGAATTTCTGTACTTTTTATCAGTGTCTGTACCTGAAAAAGGTTCGCAACTGAGAGAAGTTGGAGGTGTTGGCTGTCACATAGATGGATAGTATGTTAACTTTGGAACAGTGTCAACAGTCATTGATGAGGGAGAAATATCGTTGTGAACTTTTGCTCTGGATTGTCCCCTTTTATTCTCGTCACCTGGAAAACAAATTTTAATGAAGAATAGTTACATTTAAGTGATTGAAAAAAAAACGATTGAGAAATTTTATAGTCATAAAATTCTGAGTAGATTCTACTCTTGGACTCACCACTGATTGATTCATCGTCCCATTCGCCTAAGATTGGGAGATGGTTGAAAAGAGATCTGGATTTTTTAAGCAAACAGTTAGCCTTGGTCTTTTAGATACTAATTGCTCGACTTTTGCTGCTTGTCTCTGAATCAGATGACCTCAAATTTTTTTCTTTGTGGTATGCCCTTTGAAAGTGTCTAATTCCTGGCTGATAATTTTCGATATGGAAATATTGGGATGGTTCGATTTCATAGATATTTATACCAGAAATATCGTTAAATAGAAAAGAGAACAAAAACGGTATTTACCTGCTTCAGATAGGACATCGAAGTTAGCATACTTAATCCAGTTATGATGAGGCATCTGTTGTTTCCGCAACCACTCATCCACTTTGCACCCATCTTCCTCAGGTGGATAGATGCACCACAATGTCCCATTATCATCGTTGGCCAACCATGAGTGACATCAAATCCATCACCTTTTTACCCTTTCTACACTCATCATCAACTCTCACTATCTGATATGGACGTGGAACATCCTCGCCTTTCTTTTGAGACATCAATTATATATTGATTGATTGCAATTTTATGCAGCTCAAAAAATCCTTGAATGGTCGAATCTTCAATATGCCAACATTGGAGGATGGACAAGGTGATTCAAAAACATTCTTTGTTGTTGAATTGAAATTACCTTCGACGAGAATGTCTTCTGGTCTTGTCACTGTGTTACCGATTTGCTCTTGAACTAATATATTTGTTGAACGGAAAATTCTTCCCTTTTCCAATTGTAGAACATTATTTGGTCGCTCATCAGTCAACCTTAGGTCTTTATACTTAATCGACGTGATTGCTACCATTCTCATACCTTCCTTCCCTGGCAATTCATCATGGGCGGACCATCCGCCCATGTTCTGCCCATGTTCCGCGACTGTTCATTTGAGGGCCAGAAACGATTGGAAATGGTCAGAATAAATGACAATAATTATCCGATTCCGAATTATGAAAAAATATGGTACATGGAGTTAATCAGGAACGTTTTTCTAATTAAGGCCCGGATGGAGGGAATTTTTTCTTGATTGGCGATTTTACGCCCTCCTACTTCGCGGTCAAGACCCGAACCTTGATCTCAAGCGATGCCTTGTCGGTAACTACGGCAATCGCTGGAAACCAGGGAAACATTGGACAGTGGGGCTTTCGAGGGCGCCGGAAAATGTTTTCATTCCCTATGCCACTAAGTGGCATGAGAGATTTATATCTCAACAGAGTGGAAGGGGGGCGAGGGGGCCGGGGGGGGGGAGATGTATCCAAATGTGGAATCCACTTTTTTCGACCATCACTAAACCTCTTTTGAGATGATCGATGGAATAAAAACAAAAGTCTCTACAGGGGTAACTAAATCGACTCAGGGGGTGATTCTGAGTCGATCTGTACCTATAAATTTCGACCTTTTTTTTCACCCTCATTAACCCTTCTTCAAAATGACCGATGGAGTAAAAAAAAGTCTTTACAGGGATGGGTAAATCGACTCAGGGGGTGATTCTGAGTCGATCTGTAGCTATACATTTTAACCTTTGTTTTCCACCTTCACTAACCCTCTTTCAAGATGGCCGATGGGGTGAAAAAGGGTCCACAGGTGTATGTAGATTGATTCACGGAATGATTAGACGGAGTTGCGGAGTCCAATCAGTGTATTGGAAAAAAATAAAAATAGAAGGGTGAACTGAGTGCATTGGAAAAAAATTAAGGGTTGAGGGTGGGAAGAGTGTGCCAGGGTGCAAAGGAGATTCATGGTGGGATGAATTCATTCGGCAAAAATGATGGTTGAGGGCGGAATGGGTCATGGGGAAAATGAGGGTTGACGGTGGGATGAGTCTGGCAGGGTAAAATAGAGGGTTAATGGTTAAATGAGTGGAAGGAAAAAAATGAAGG
>NW_011887867.1:169333-189753 GCF_000806365.1 Fopius arisanus
TACACATACCCCTTTCTCAATCCCAGTTTCACCCTTATACCCGGGCTCTACCCTCACGTATCTATTTAACCCCTAAATTAACGATTTTCCCTCCCAATCCCATTTATTAATATCTTCAAATTATCCCCCCAAAAGTGCCCCTCCTTCGTACGCTCCTGATCACTTCTGCCGTGGAACTCATTTTCGCCTCTCCGAGATTGAGAGGCCACACTATCGCCATCTGTATGAACTTCGTTTCCCTAAAATTGACAGCTGATCGCCTCAATTGCGGCGTTACTAATTACGCGGAGTGAAGCCGAAGGAATTTTCTAGGGACATGTCGGGCAGAAATCCCTCCAACCGGGCCTTAATTAGAAAAACGTTCCTGATTAGCTCCATGTACCATATTTTTTCATAAGTATGCATCGGGTAATTATTGTCATTTATTCTGACCATTTCCAATCGTTTTTGGTCCCTATATGAACATTTGCGTAACATGGGCGGAACATGGGCGGAATACCGCCACAGTTACGCTCAAAATAAATTTCCAGGGTTGGTAATTATCGCTGCAGGTTTCTTGAGGAGACAATCATAGAGAACTTGCATTTTTTTTACTCTTATATTTTCTTGGTGACTCTGAGCTGTCAAACGATTGACTATTTGAGCAAGAGGCTTAGCAAGACCGGTAACAAGTGATTTGAATTTCTCTATGAAATTCTCTCCCCAGAAGACTGAATACTCAGTGAGTGGTGCCTTGAAGTGTTCGACATCCTCAGAAAGGTGTAGAATACTGTGGACATGTAACAGTTGTGAGTCTGAGCCATAAAACGTTGGCATCAGAAGAAAAATCTTCTTAAAAAAGTATTTGCAGTCTCACTATGATGCACGGCTAGATCAGAACTGCACAGAATTCGACACCCTACATGTAACAATAGAAAGTGATTACATACATCTTTTGGCAGCACATCCTTCAATACAATAGGTCCAACATACAATAACATAAATGATAATTGCGTAGCTTTCCACCTCGAGAAATGAACAACATCAAAATCCTTCCTTTGAAATTCTGTTGGAATAAATGGTGATACATTTGTCATTAATCTCTTGAGAAGTTGTACTTTTTATAACGAAATTCTATGTAAACAACTTCTGTATAGCCATCTTGTTAACAAATATTTCATTAAATTGAGATTAAGCAAATGCATAGCTTCCTGTGGCACATCCTTGATGGGATCGAACTCTGGAATTCGCAATAAAGGTGTCTGATTAGCTGTTGGTTGATGAGCATGATCGACTCGAGCAATAAACGATTCTTTCGTTCTTTTGGGGCGTTGATGTTTGGGTAAATACGTCGCTTGTTAATAGTTTCCCCAGAAACTGTGCATCTTTCACAAGCAGAAAAACCAGTGGGACCTTTGATACACTTCAAGTAAGTTCTCGCTGAACCATTCGCTACTAGTCCGGCAATTTTAAATGCATATAATTTACCTAGTATTGCAACAGCTTGAAGAGTCAATGTTAGCACTTCTTCCACGAAATCATTAAAATACAGGTTGACACGTTTTGGCTTTGACGAACCATAAAGAGGGCAGCAACGAAGGGGGAGCATTCATAATTTTTATGATAGAGTTTGATTAATATTAGCCATAATGATTCTTTCGTATTTGAGTACACAGTCATCCCATCAATATGCACCATGACTTTTATTTCCCTCTCATCATAAATTTCTGGTTGAATACATTTTTCTAAACCATTTTGTACTCCCAAGTAGATATAGTCTCCAATATCACCTGATTTTGAAACAATAGAGGTGCTCTTTACTTTATGAGAAAAGCCCTTGAGAGTAGCTGCACTCGCAGGTCATTCTTGGTGGCCCGCTGCTTTCAGATCTTTAAGCAAATCTGTCACAACACATATTTTCATATTGGTGATATTGCTGATAGCCCTTTTTCTCAAAACCTCCACCATGGTCATCTCTCTATCTGCAGGTTCTTCTAATAGGCTGCGTGACGATGATGATATGCTGATAACACTCACATGTCATAAATGAGAATGAGATCCATTTGTCAGAGACTCATGCTTCTCTGTAATCTCTTGCCAAGGGTAAATTGATAAGTCACTAGTCAAACCATCCTCTTGAGGGACACCAATAAGGTCTTCCGATACTCCACAGCTTCCAAAATGTTCTGCAAAAGATGCTGCAACCTTCAAATTGGATTGATTGGCCTCTCCAATCCTTTCCACATTACAATTCTCTGACGGATGATATTCTATGCTAGGATAGGATAGAATAGTTAGTAGTAGGATAGGATAGGATAGTTGATGGGAGGCACACACCACTGGTTCACTATGTTCATTCGCATCACCAACTGTAGTCTCTTCATCACACATTTCATTGCGTGTTTTTAAATATTGCTTTTTTCGCTGCCTGTAAGCGGCATTTTCCTTTGCGTAATCCATTCTATTCACTATATTTTTGTCCTTTCTATGTTCTTTTATTTCCACAAGAGTGTCACTTCACAGATTAGATTCACACATATATTTGGCACGTATTTGCATGTAATATAGTCATGTATCTTTTCTTAGTATGTCGAAATAATGTGTTGAATCCAGTACTTAGTATTACTTGAAAAAAAATATCGACTCTTATTAATCTGATAAATCATGTAATTTAGTCCATTAAGTATCATGATTTATTCTTTTTCATTCGCAAAAGTCCGTCCTTAACAGTTTATTACATAACGATTATAAGAAGGCACAAAAAATAATAATTGATGTGAGTGAATTTCGTTTGTCCGTACAATAAAGCTATCAACTAATAGGCATTGACTTATGTAGAACTAGACTCAAGTAGACAAGCAAAATCTATTGTAATATTGCATTTTGATAATAGAATTAACTATCTTCGATCATTCATCATGGAGAATACAATTCTTTATCGAGCCTGGAACAAGGCTGGAAAGAATATTCACATTCAAGTTGGAATAAATCAAGGATTCAACGAGAGAATCAAGCTTGAATCCATTCTCGTTGATCGAGTCTCGATATTCTATCTTCAACCACCATTGGTTCCATCGTCAAGTTAGACTGTTCTCACCTCGAAATGAATACCTGAGCTTTGTCATTCAAAAATATCGATACCCCAGGATATTTTCGCAATAAAAATTGTGGAAAATATTCGAAGAACAGGCGAGAACAATTATAATAATTTTGGAACATTGGAAATTTTACGATTTGTAATTTTTATATTCTCAAAAAATAGGAACAAAATTCCACAAGTGTCAAATGATCTAGGCATTACCGGAGAATGTGAGAGAACTTGTTTTCAATATTTCTAAGCGACAAATAGATGCTTCAGTTTGCGCAGTTTACGATTGATCGACTGTGACGTGACATTTTCCAATTCACCAAAAATGACCTTGAGCTTCACCCTTCCTCCCTACAGCCTCCTCGCTGATACACGAAAACAGAGGAAACGAGACATAAAAAGGTTGCCGGGCCCTACCTAATTTTCTTGACCCGAGCAATCTGCTATTCGAAATCTTAAACCTAACGAAAAATCAGAAACGGAACTCGAAAACGTACTTAAACTAGTTCAGCGAAGGGGTTAGGGAGAGGTAACGGATGCCTGCCCATACAGCAAAATTTGCCGATGCAGGGATAACGATCGACAAATTTCACCGTTATTTTCTGACAAAATTGTCGCCAATCCTTTACCATTTAGACGAAACAAAGACTACATATATGGATGATAATCCTTCGAGTTCTCAACGAGATTATCCCCTAATTGGCGGCGAACTTTAGTCCAAACATTAGGATATCTTTGACTGCAATATTAGCGATAGAATTACCTCTCGATTGCATCAACAATTGCCGCGAATCTGCGAATATCGCTGTCGACGGATTTGTTGATGGAATTGCTTTTTTATTATGGGAAAAATTTCTCTAAATATGCTGAAGAATATGTGAAGATAGACAGCGTTAAAATTACGTCTTTATGGCTACAAAATTTACGGTAACTACGCAGAAACATATGTCAGCTTAATTTCCGATAAATTTTCCTTTCGTTTGCGAGTTAAGATGGTATTTTTCTCTCTGCTGTAAGACTCTTACTCTTGGTGGATAATGCCGGAAAGAAATTTATTTCGCACGCCCACACATTATTTTATTTCATACAATATTTCAAAAAATTTAGGATATTTCTGGAAATTTCTATAGTTTCCTAACTCACGTAAATTCTAAAAAAAACGGGAGATGCTGAGAGTTTCTGTTAAAAATCTCAGAAAATTCGTCTCTTTTTTATTTCAATGAATTTTTGGGGATTTACATAAGCAACATTTACATTTCTATATGCATGACGTGTGAAATTTCTATACGCTTTTGGTGTATGATATTTTAGTTATTTTTGTATAGAAAATATCAAAATATCATAGATGAAAACAGTATGGAAATTTTAGATGCTATTCGTAGCGGAACTTTGTGTACATTGAGAGATATTTCTAAGAAAAATTGAAGTGCCCCTGGTAAACAAATGAAAACCTATCGAATACGAAAAATTATGGTCCCGTTCGAATGCAATTTCGCATACTTTTTTCGTGACAAATCCATGGAAAGTCAAGAAAAATTTCCACCTAATGTACATGCGACGATTTCTGATCAACTAAACTCAATCTCAGTGGCCCCAATGGGAGACGAGACAGAAGTAAAATAGTTAATGAGATTCCAATACAACTTGAGACAACGCAAAATATAGATCTTTAATTACGATACACAACCAAAATTTTAGATATAATCAACAAATAAGCACCCGAGTAAAAAAAATCCTCACTGTGGAAGATCTTTCGAAAACCTTCGGAAGAATCTGGGCAAGATTATCTCGAAGATATTTTTAGTGATCGTAAAAGATCTTCAAGAGACAATCTCTCCCAGAAAAGTTGCTAGAAAATCTTCAAGAGATAACTTAAATTTTATGGGAAATCTTCCAGAGGAAATGTTCAGAGATCTGCGGAAGATAAATTTTTTTCTGGAAAATCTTTAAGACATAATACTAGAAGATCTCCAAAAGACAACTTCAACTTTTTCCCCCCACTTCAATATGCCTTCTCTCGAGTGTCACACTTCAATTTCTCCTTACTTCAATGGTCCCATTTTACTTTGCTTCCCACTTCATTTTTTCTCTTAGTTCAATTTTCCTTTGCCTTCATTGCCCTACTTCAATTATTTTCCACTTCAATTTCTCATGTCCATTTCTCTCCTACTTCAATTTTCTTTGCTTCAATAGACTCAACGTCGAGTTTAACAACTTTAATCCCCCCTCCAACCAATATCAATTCCTTTACCTCGAGGTTCCCACTCCAATACATCCACATCAATATTTCTCTCACAACAAGTTTCATTTGTCCACAGTTTCCTACTTCAATTATTTTCCACTTCAATTTTTCTCATGATCATTTCTCTGTAACTTCAATTTTCTTTGCTTCAATAGACTTAAGCTCGGTTTTAAGAACTTGAATGCCACTCACTTCAATGTGTCCAACTTGGATTTTCAACTTTAATTTGGTCCTACTTCAATTTCCGATAATCGAAGTTAAGTCTATTGGAGCAAAGAAAATTGAAGTTAAAGGGAAATGATCATGAGAAAAATTGAAGCCGGAAACATTGAAGTGGATGCATTGGAGGGGGAACCTCGAGGTAAGGGAATTTAAGTAGAGGGAAAATTGAAGTGGGACAACATGGAAGTTTAAAATTCAAGTAGGGCACATTGAAGTGGGGGGGAGGGGGATTGAAGTTGTTAAAATCAAGGTTGAGTCTATTGAAGAACAGAAAATTGAAGAAAGAGGGAAATAGACATGAGAAAAATTGAAGTGGGAAATAATTGAAGTAGGCAAATGAAGATAAGAGAGTACGAATTGCAGTAAGAAAAAATTGAAGTGAATGTATGCGAGTGAGAACCTCGAGACAAGGGAATCGAAGTTGGGGGTAAGCATGTTGGGGTAGATGAAAGTAAGGCAAAATTGAAGTTGAAACCCGAAGTTGGACATATTGAAATGGGGGGAAAATTAAAGTTGTTAAGATCAAAATTGAATCTATTGAAGCCTAGAAAATTGAAGTGGGAAATAATTGAACTGGGGGAAAAACCCTAAAATGGGACCATTAAATCCGAGAAAATTGAAGTGGGAAATGATTGAAGTACGGCAATGAAGGCAAAGGAAAATTGAACTAAGAGAAAAATTGAAGTGGGGAAAAAATTAGAATGGGACCATTGAAGTAAGAGAAATTGAAGTGGGTCCCTCGAGAGAAGGCATATTGAAGGGGGGGGGGGGGGAGTTGGAGTTGTCTTTTGAAGACCTTCTAGTGTTATCTGTGAAAGATTTTCCAGAAAAAAGTTGTCCTCCGAAAATTTTTCAACATTTTCTCTGGAAGATATCACTTAAAATTTGTGTTATCTTTTCAACAATTTCTAGCAATCTTTCTGGGAAAGATTGTCTCTTGAAGATCTTTTCCGATCACCAAAAATATCTTCGAAATAATCTTGCCCACATTCTTTTGCAAATCTTCTATAATGAGGATTTTTTTTACCAGAAATAGGCAATAAATAACGGATTTCTGAAGGATCCAGTTTTGGAGACAATTTTTGACCAGAATTTTACTTCATGGATGAGTATCTCAGCATGAATTGAGACAGTTTCTTATTACGGGTAAATAGAGGTTTCCCCCAAATTTGCCTGTTTTTGTTTTTTTTTGCTGTTTGTAGGCTTACTATAAACTTTTTTTGAAATGCCGACAGGAGGCATTGATAACATGTGTCAACGATTTCATCGCAGTTTATTTTCCGATATTTCAAAAACTGATTCATTAATTTGTTTAGTCCCAAAACATGTTTTAGTCGCTAGAGAGCACTAAAATTGTACAGATTAATGTAATAATTGTTGGTACTTATCCATTTATTCGGGCGCCAATGAAATAATTATTCTTACTATTTTCATTTGTACCATCCTGAATGGATATGTCATAAAAGGAACAGAAAAGTTGATGTTAAATTTGAATTTCGAAATTAGACGAAAACTCGATCTAATCGCCGGCGCAGTTATTGTCCATTGTGAATTATAATGTGAGAATATTTAAAATTTGTTACAATAATCTGAATTCATTTTTTTTTCAACAATTGGCTAGAAAGTTTCGGCAGGAGGAAAGGAAACGGGAAAATAAATAATTTCAATGATTTTCATGGTTGAACTGAATTTTATTTGATATCTTTTAATCAAGATACGCGACAGCGTATCGGGCCAAGTGAATGTTTGAGTGTAACGTCACGAGCCGATGCTATCGTGTATAACAGGGATGGGCAACCTCTGCTCTGAGAGCAAGTCGTGCTCCCGACCTCTATTAGTACATAACAAAGGGTAGACGAAAGCTTATTGTGTCGGGTGATGGGCCTTTATGACCCAAGTCGTAAAGGGCCTTCTCCTCGGCTGAAATCAACCAAAGTGGAGGTAACACGTCAGAACAGGAGAAGAGGAGAAATATCGCTGAAGAAAAGGAAAAGCGGGGAAATTAGTAAAAAATGGAAAATGTGGAATTTTCTTCACGATGTCATTTTTATTAATTTTGAAAGCAGACGTTACGAATGGAATGTAAAGACCGGCTGTGTAATTTCAAAAGCAAGGAATAATTCCACAAGGTTCTTTGAAGAAAATTTTTTAAAAATATTATTTTTTAAAAATATTCCTTTTTCATATTCAGAATCAACATCAGCCAGTCAAAACTGCAATGTTTGGGATTTTTTCCTAGACATATTTTTCGGTAAGGTCGATATTGGACCAAAAATTTAAAAAGCAAGCTGAAAGATGTCATTAATTGGGAAAGTTGAATTTGAAGAGTACTTTCATATTTATTTCAATGACCAATAGTTATCTTCATATTCAGAAAAGTTTTTGTCCATGTGTGGGTATTTAACTTTCTCTTTATATTAATCACGGCGGCCATTTTCCCCATTTTACCATTTGGCAGAGACGTCATGGGACGCTCCCCAATACGGTGACTGTGAGGCCCCCACTACTGTCCCTACTATGATCGTACTAGGACCCTTATAATTGGCATGGTTATAAACTTTATTGGATTCCTAACTCGAGTTTATGACTCTGCTCCGAGCTACCTGAAGGTTGCCCATCCCTGGTGTATAATATACACCAGGCATGGGCAAAGTCGGACCCTTGGGAACCGGGGCCATAAAACCCTATTAGACCCATTATTAGAAATAAAATACCCCAATTGCGTGGAGCCCAGCGTAGTCAGGGTGGGAGTAGCAGCGTGTACGAAGTGGAGCGCAGTTAGACAGAGAGAGCAGCGCGCTCTTTCCTTTCAAATTTAAAAAACCTTACCGCCTAAAAATTCAAACAAATTTTCACAAATTCAACGTGGTAAATCCTCAGTTGTATCGGTGGTAATGGTTCAAACAACATGGTGCCAGAAATTAATTATTTCTTGGTTACCTTAATGTTGAATAATTATTTTAGTAAAAATTGGAAAAAAGTGAGATGTCAGTTCTTTAAAATTCAATCAATAAATTATGTATGTAAGTTTTATAAGTTGGTCGTTTTTGACCAATCACGGGGGTTAAAGCAAAGGAATTTATCCCCCCCCCCCTCACTCCCGACCACTTCCAACAGGCTACCTACCCTCTCAATAAAATCACCCGTCGACAGGTACGTCTTCGAGGTAAATTTAAAATTCATCGGCGCCGCCACAGAGTCTGCTCTATCCATTTTTTTCGTTAAATTGGGGACTACCGCGAACCATACGCGCCAGCATTTCCACTTATGAACTTGGCATCTCATAATTTGATGTTAATTAAAAATTGTCGACAGCTTACAATACTTTTCAAAGGTTTCCGTTGAAATTCACGCCAACTTAAGGCACCGATGTTTACTGATGCATGATTTGAAATGCCTTGGTCCAAGACTCTTGGAAAAAAACCATTTCAATCCGCCCAAAACAATATTTAAAATATTGAAGAGAAATTCCTCAGGAATTTGCTTTTAGTCAAACTTTTTCGAGTCGATAGCACAAAAACAATTCAACGGAAACTATCATCAGGCTCGCCCGATAATTCTGTTGGAACTTTATTAGATTTCTATGAAACCTATATAAGTTTGTGATTGTATTCTTTTAGAAGTTTTTTTTAATATAAATGTCCCACAGAAAGCTCTGGGTTTGAACAGAATGGGATTTTTCCTTACATTTTAATCTATTTTTCTTATTTTTTGCCGATATATAAGCCAAAGGAGACAACTCTTTTGATTTTACCATGAAAATTCTGCAAGGAAATTTCTCTCAAATAATTTGTATGAACGGATTGGTTTAACTCCATTTTTTGTATGAATCTATTTATTCTTTCAATATTCATATTGGCACAAATCCCAAATAATTGTCTGGCAGACACTCACTCCATAATTGTCGGCCAGACCACATATTTTTTATTCTGTGAACATATTTCAATTACGAGAAAAAAACGAGGAAAAAAATTAAAACAGTTTGATCAGTAGTTGTGTCGTGTATATTATACACCGGCAGCGTCAAGAAACTCATTCAAAAAATAAATGTAATCATTCAACTGAATAAATAAACAATAATTATCGCAAAAGAAAATCTTTTTATTTTTCATCAACAACATCATGACCAAGAGCCGAGTCTGCCTCGGTTTTCAATGATTCAAACATTATTTTTACACCGAGTTTGAGTTCATGTAGAATGCGTAGTATGGGGGCTGCTGAACTTTTCTCGTACAGATTTGGCCCCCTTTTTCTCTTGGATCCACTGCTCCATGAACTAAGCCAACGATCTCGCACAAAATCATCATCCACTCTCACTATCAATTCTTCAATGCAGTTAAGAATAACGGCCAGCTTTTGCGTAATGTGGATGGATAATGGTAGGAGTGAGTCATCTGCAGCATCTTCCTCATTCTTCTTTCTCACAGCAGCATAATTCCTCTCCAAAAACTGCACACCACTGATGACTCTCCAGATATTTTCCGGCGGAACATCACCAACATGCTTCTCCACTATATCCTCAAATTCGGGACAGTACGGTGGAGTACTATTCAAATAGCGTATGTCTTCTGGTGAGAGATTCTCCATGATTACAGCTAAAGTTATCCCTAAAAATTCGCGATTTATATCACCTCATCCCCTCCACCAGTCTATTCAAATTTCGTTACAACTGAAATTTTATTCTCGGAAAGCATTATTGATTCCTAGAAAAGCACCCACATTCTTAACGATCAATTTTTTCAGAGAAATTTTTTATACCTACATCCCAATAAATCATTATCCGTGCAACTTTGAATTTCTTCGATCTCCACCATCTCAGCTGATGAGGTGAATGACTCATGCACTTGTCCACATTAACTTTTCCATCACTCTGGCACGATCCCAGCGAGGTCGCTACCAATGTTTATGTGACGCGTACGTGCTCATCGGTAAACACACAAACACACAGAAAGCATTCGAAAATCACTGAGTCTCAGGAAATTTTATTGAAAAATTAAATTGATTGGTGTCTGTTTTCTTATCGTTAATTGGTATGTATTGATGGAGGTTTTAGGGTCCGTCCGTGAAGAGTTAGAAATCCCTCAAGAAACCATCCAAAACCTGGAACGTGAGGATGATTCTCGGTTGGCCTCGAGCCAACCGTCGTGGCCTTGAGTATTTCCCCCCACTTCGCTCGCCGTTGGGCGAGAACTCGGGCCCAACAGCATTGGGAAAATCCCATTTCAGAAAAGCGGAGATATTTCGATCCCCGTATGCGGTGGAAATCCCCAATTCTGGGAGAGCGATCGCGAATTACCCCCTTCGGTGGTGGAGTTCGTTCGAAACTGATCGAATAAGTCGTTACGGCGAAATTAAATAAAAACTCATCGTCGAATATTTTATCGTACGTCACGAGGCCTTGGGCGTAGTGCTGTCTCTTTCGCACTATACCTCTTCCTCTGCCTCGACATACCCCTACAGGCTCGGAGGGTCTAATAGGGTTTCTTTTTTTTTGGCAAGGGGGGGGGGGACAAATCATGTACCGCCACGGCGGGTATAATGCATACCATTAACCTCGGTTAATTGGGAAGGCTCCGACCAGTCTTCGCTGGTTGAGGCAGTAATGGATTAGGCAATTTTGAGGGGAATCCGGTGAACTTTCCCCGCAATTTTGGTTAGCAATAAAATCAACGGATTTTGAGGACTGTTCATGAGGCTTTATTAATTTTGTTGATAGGACATTTTAGCCCTTTTCCCCGAATCCACCCCTCTCTCCACAACCTAGCACAATACTGACCAGTACATGTACTCCGAGCTGAGTCCCTTCATTTGTAACTCCCATTCGTACATCCTCAGTCCACTACTGCATGTTTTCCTCACTGCTACCAGATTTCCACCCTTCGCCTTTCCTCTTCTGCTCATCCTGGTCGCTGCTTGCGTTGTCCACGTGAAATTGGGGTTGATCCTGCCTAACATTTTCGATTCATTCTTCCTTTCCAAATGGGTCTCCTGGAGGAGAATTATATCGAACTGGCTGAGGAAATTCCAGTTCTTTTTAATTTTGTGTGCTCCGTCTATATTCCGGTGAGATGACCAGAGAAAGATGATCAGCCCCTTAAAATTGACACATTTCTCATGGCCGGAGAGAACGAGCCCAATCCTTTTGCTAGCAAGGAAAAAATAATAAATAGTAGGTCACCGACCCTCACTCTAAGCGCGAGGAGAAAGCTCTCGGACTCAAGAATGAACCAACACCAGGACTACGACACAGAGGACGCGGATGACCCAGGGATAATAGCCCCAGGCACCAGCGCAGCTAGAACCGAAGCCGTCGAACCAGACCACTGGCATTCACAGGTTCAGTCGCATGAGGACCTGACTGACCTAGCCCCCCCCAGAGAGCTCACAGGCAAGTGAAATTCTGCTAGACGGGGCTGACCGAGAACTGATAAGATGTCTCGACTCACTAGCAGCTGAACAAACACCAAGCCTCTACTCCCATCGAGAGAGGGGGTCAAGAAACCTCTCAAGCCCGGAAGAGGCACCACCTCGAAGAGGAGAAGTATCTGGCACACTGAGCCAAGTGGATAAAAGCCACAATCCCACGGTTGGTGCGAAAACAACACCACTAGCATAACCGACCATGGATTCCTAGCTGCAGGCATTACTGGGTGGGATAGAAAGGAGACTCAACACTACAGTAACAAATGAATTGCATCGAGTCCGAGATCAACTTAGACTGGAACTAGCAGAGAGGGATTCTCATGTGGCAGGCTGAGCTAATGAAACAAGAAGAGCAAATAACATCCCTTCGAGAGTTAACACAACAACTAAAACTCAGTCACGATTAAATGAAGAAGGAATTATCCAGGCTCAGCCATAGGTCACCAGGTACTAATAAGGTGAGCGAGGATACAGAGGAATTCTTGAGAAGAATGGAGCGCCTGATCCCGTGCAATTCATGGGACATACTGCCGGCATCTCACCAAATGCCAGTAGGAACCGGAAGCCCCTACCAATCACAGAACTCCCGAAATACTCATGCACCACACCTGGAGGAGAATCATTCGCATCGGTGCAACCCACCACCCCAATTTTCCCAAACCAATGGAAGGGAAGGCCCACCAAAGTCCCCACCCACTCACACGAGCCTGAACTCCTCAAGAGAGCAGAACGCAGGATTCTCGTTAGCATGGACCCCATCGACTCTTAGCCCTGCTAAACTACAAGCCGAAATGGCAAAAAGATTTCGGAGAAAGAACAACGTCATCGTGCACGAGATAGTTCCCCGAGAGGGCGACGTGGAGGAAGTAACAGCTAGACGCATCTTCAATGCTACCGGCACGTTACCAATGACAAGACAGGTGAAGATATTGGGGAAAAACCGACTGCTGCTGAAGCTCAAATCTCTCAGGAACACAATTAATATCATGAAAAGGAGGCGAGCACTCCAGGAGCAAGGATTACATATCGAAGACGACTTCACGACGAGAGGGGCAGAAATACAAGACTGGTTATCGCAGGAAGCTACCCTTCTCAGGCAAAATGGGTCGGAGGGCATAGTGGGATACCAAAAGCTGCTAGTGCAAGGAACCTGGTGGACCTGGACGTAGAACGAAGGCAGTCTGACCTCCACGGGAAAAAGGAGGCGATGGGAACCGGAGGCAGTGGCGGTAGCAGTCAACAACGTGATCACCAGCCCATCCACTTGGTCTCGTGGAATATAGACGGAGCACACAAAATTAAAAAGCACTGGAATTTCCTCAGCCAGTTCGATATAATTCTCCTCCAGGAGACCCATTTGGAAAGGAAGAATGAATCGAAAATGTTAGGCAGGATCAACCCCAATTTCACATGGACAACGCAAGCAGCGACCAGGATGAGCAGAAGAGGAAAGGCGAAGGGTGGAAATCTGGTAGCAGTGAGGAAAACATGCAGTAGTGGACTGAGGATGTACGAATGGGAGTTACAAATGAAGGGACTCAGCTCGAAGTACATGTACTGGTCAGTATTGTGCTAGGTTGTGGAGAGAGGGGTGGATTCGGGGAAAAGGGCTAAAATGTCCTATCAACAAAATTAATAAAGCCTCATGAACAGTCCTCAAAATCCGTTGATTTTATTGCTAACCAAAATTGCGGGGAAAGTACACCGGATTCCCCTCAAAATTGCCTAATCCATTACTGCCTCAACCAGCGAGGACTGGTCGGAGCCTTCCCAATTAACCGAGGTTAATGGTATGTATTATACCCGCCGTGGCGGTACATGATTTATCCCCCCCCCCCCCTGCCAAAAAAAAGAAACCCTATTAGACCCTCCGAGCCTGTAGGGGTATGTCGAGAGAGGAAGAGGTATAGTGCGAA
The DNA here is from genome assembly GCF_000806365.1 of Fopius arisanus. Lineage (NCBI taxonomy): Eukaryota > Metazoa > Arthropoda > Insecta > Hymenoptera > Braconidae > Fopius > Fopius arisanus. Next base: position 183,204 of record NW_011887867.1, read on the forward strand.
AGAGACAGCACTACGCCCAAGGCCTCGTGACGTACGATAAAATATTCGACGATGAGTTTTTATTTAATTTCACCGTAACGAATTATTCGATCAGTTTCGGACGAACTCCACCACCGAGGGGGATAATTCGCGATCGCTCTCCCAGAATTGGGGATTTCCACCGCATACGGGGATCGAAATATCTCCGCTTTTCTGAAATGGGATTTTCCCAATGCTGTTGGGCCCGAGTTCTCGCCCAACGACGACGATGAGGGGTGCTGTTTTCAAGTAGTCCGCTCTGCTGAATAGTGGTTCAGGCTCTTTATGGTAATAGGAGGCTTGGAAGCTGGTGTACATATAGCAGAGAAGAGCTGATTGGTTGTGTTCAATGTCCAAATTCAGATTTCCATATGGATAACTTTGCACATGCAAGAATAATTTGATTTCTTGAATATTACAATGATCGAATGCACTAGCATCCTCCAATGCCCGATTTTTTCTAGCTACTTAAAAGCCGAGAATGACGTAACGCGGTTTCTCCAATTGCGTTGAGCATTTCACAGTCGAGACATGCTTCACTGTTCTCGGCAGCAGAGGATACTCGTACAATTTCCAAGAACGAAAGCTAATCGGCACCACCGTGTCTTTTGAAATCTGATTGAGAAGCTGTACTTTTCGAGTGTCAGCAGGTTACATGTAGGGTGGCATCCAATCGATCTTGATGATTGTGATTTTGAATTGCTCAGCTTGTGGTCCATCATTGGCGTGGAATATAGTATTAAAGTCACTTCGTGAACGTGTTCGGATTAACTCATGCTTTGTATTCACAACAATTCTCTGATAATCTTCAGCGAATCTTAAAATTATGCTCAGGGGAATGGATACATCAAAATATCATGCCTCATCTGTTATTTTCTTCTCGTTGTCAATTCTCCAGCCCGCATTTTCCATGAGATATTTCTGGCTAGGACTCTGAGAGATGTAATTTTTCATTAATGTTGTCAGGCCAACATTTTTCCCTCTATCAATTTCCACTGAATTTAATTCATAGCGTATTTCCTCGAATAAATGACAGTTGGCATTATTCACAAGTTGTGTATTTGCAACAAGTGTATTGTCGGCTTTCGTTAGTCTACCACAAATGTGCAATGAACTCTTGCATGACAGTACATAGCGATCCTGGTGTTGTACAGAAATACGGATTTCGTCATTGTTGTTGAAAGAAGATAATGCAAATGGTTGGTGCGAGCGGATCTCATAATGAGCAATCGACGCATCAAAGATTATCCGCTTCTGAATGTTCAGGATCTCTTCCATGGCAGATGATAGTAACAGCAGGCGATGAAGACAGCAAACCCTCTCTTTCCTCATTTTCCGCGAATTCTTAGTCCCAGAGTTCGCAGGAACTTGATGTTCTGCGATGTCAGCTTCGTGAGATGCACTCGAAGACTGTTCGCTTGACGGCATGAGTCCTCACTTTTATAACTGCGACTGACATTCCTCCTCTCAAACACAATACCCATTATTCAATGAGCTCTTATATGAAGTCGTATTGTGATGACTTCGCCACGGAAATTCACAGGGCGATCGTCTTGATCGACAATTCTCAATTGCAGATGGTCTATTGACCGCACCACGATTGACAAGTAAATGACCTGAGCAGGTGTTTCAATGATCTTATATCCAGGTGGAATGCTTGGGAAGAACTCGTGAATTGTATGCACACGTCGATTGTTAATGTAGGCTTCTGCAGTTAGATTACACTCAATACGTAGAAAATTCACATGAATGATATTTGGAGGCGTAGCAGATTCGTAGAATGTTGAATATGCTAGAATTTGTCCTTGAAAACCAAGCAGTTGCCCAATGGAGTCCAACGGCCTGAAATTTATCACCACATCATTGGGTACTTCAATCACCGTCTTGAGCGTCTGATCATTTGCCCGTAAAGTGAAGGGAATTTCATACACTGATATTTGATCTTTCAAAAAATTTTCAATATCAGTAATTTCATAGCTTCCAGTTGGTATAATCAATTTTATCACCGATCCGTCTTTTTCAAGGTAACATTTATTACATTTTTCATCGATATTAGGAATTGAATTGTAGGTGAGAAATTGAACAAGCCCCACACTATACAATTTCTCTGGTGATAATTCAATCGGCGGGAAATAACGGGCCCCTAGTCCCCTAGGACCCCAGGGTCAAGGTAAATGAATCACTCATCATAGTCAACACTCTACTGATATAATTATGAACTTTTTGCAGCTTCATGTCATTTCCCCAGCTAGAAAATTCAAACATAAATGCCCACAGATAATAGTATCATAGTCTGGATAATTTTTAGGATTATATTTCACAACACTACCGCTAACTTGTTGATGATATCGTTGACGATTCCTTCACCCTTCCGCGTTCTAAGACGTTTGCACACCACCCTGCTCTTGCACAGACTGATGCGCAAGTTTATAAATTTCATGTATTTATGGAGCTGGCTAGCAGTTGTCAAGATGGAGTTCAAGCAGCAACGTTCGAAGCTGCCAGTGATGAATTTCGATAAGATAACAGAGAAGCAGAAAGATAAGCAAAAGAATCGTCACGGCCCACTTTTACCCATTACCGTACGTGCAATTATCTGTGGACCCTCAAACTGTGGTAAAACGAATGCCCTGTTCGCTCTCATTACCCATCCTAATGGGCTGAGATTTCAAAACGTCTATATTTACTCCAAGTCTTTAAATCAACCCAAATATCAGTTTTTGAAAAAATTATTGACAACAGTGAAAGTTACTGGCAATTTTCCATTTAATGATCATGAAGAGGTGGTCAGACCCGGGGAAACTCATCCAAATTCTCTAATGATATTTGATGACGTCGCGTGTGAAAAACAGGATAATATGCGTGCATTCTTTTGCATGGGTCGCCACCAAAGTGTAGACTGCTTTTATCTCTGTCAGACCTATGCACGTATTCCAAAACATTTGATACGTGATAATACAAACTTACTCATTCTCTTCCGTCAGGATGAAATTAATTTGAAAAACATTTCTCAGGATCATGTTAATACAGACATGCCATACCCAGAGTTCAAAGATTTGTGCCCTGCTTGTGGAATAATTATGATAAACATGGGTTCATCACCATCAACAAAGACTGTGAATTGCATGAGGGACGCCATCGATGAGGATTCGATTGTTTTGTATGTATAAAAACAAGCTGATGATTGGCACTCGAGACAGTGTTGAATTGAGCGTAAAACCTTCAACATGCGGCCAACGGTATTGCAAGAGGAGTTTGATGTATTGCATCACATTGCTGAGGCAAACAAAGCAATTCGTCATAAATATCAAGCATTAAAGATGGGCAAAGATATGGCCGAACGAGCTATGAATGAGGCTTTGAAACCTGTAATTACTCCTCTTGAAAAATTGATTGATCAACGTGCCATCCAGAAGAAAACGAAGAAAAAAAGAAATGAAAATATTATTATGAAAAAAGAGGCGGTGGAAGAGGGAGGAGTGAACGATTATAAACAGGAAATTACATTAACAACTACTCCTGAACCGTTAAGCAATCAACACGACGATTCCGAGAATGCCGTGGCCTCAGTGCTCGCAGACGCAGCTGATGAATCATCCGCTCAATCTGATGTTGGGAATGTTCTCCAGTCGTATCTTAACATTGTTAATGTTCGCAATCAGTTAGACTTGTCGTTTATATTTGAGAACACATTTATTATTAGTATAAAAGAACAACTTAATAACTCTCTTAGTAATCCCTTGCACGTTTTTCCGCCATCCTCTCGTAATAAAGCCCATTACCCATCTCGCCCTGCGACCTCCCGATTCACTTCGTTCGCCCTCTAGCAACACAAAAACAAAACTATTCGAAATTACACTTCTTAACACACCTCCTTAATTTAAGAATAGTTTTACAAGTTATCCATCAACATATTTTAATCCCATTAGACTCTAATTAGAGTACGAACGTTTACAAATTTGGTTTTACCTAAAGACTTTGTGAGTATGTCAGCCAATTGATTTTCGGTGTGAATCTTTTCAACATGAATTATTCTTGCTTTTTCATAATCGTGTACAAAGTGATAACTCGTATCAATATGCTTAGAATTTTTTGAGAATTTACCACCTTTAGCTGGAGCTATTGCACCTGTATTATCTTCGAAGATAGTCACAGAGGAATTAATCTTAACATCAAAATCATTCAAAATACCTCTGATGGGCAAAACCTCCTCCACACAATCTGCTAGTACATAGTACTCAGCATGAGTTGAGGCTCTTGATACGACCTTTTGTTTATTCGTTTTCCATAAAATGACATTTCCATAGACTATAATCAAAATTCCGGTAGTTAACTTCCTGTCAACAATATCTGATGCCCAATCTGCATCTACATATGCTTCAATTTTAATTTCTGAGTTTGAATTATGAATTAATTTAAGTGACTTCGTCCCGTACAAATACTTTAAGACCGTTAGTGCATACTGATAATGTTCGTGACTGTAACATCCCTGAAATCTACTAAGGTAGTTAACTGAAAAAGAAATGTCGGGACGTGTTCCATTTGCAACAAACAACAAAGCTCCAATCAAATTTCTGTACATTATAGAATAGTCTGTGAGTTCGGCTGGCTCTACTTTTAAATTTACTTCCATCGGTGTATCATACATCTTTGAATTTTCAACTTGATATCGTAGTGCAAGACTCTCAATATATTTCTCTTGATATAGGAATAGTTCTTTCTTCTCTGGATAATATTCAACTTCAATACCCACATAATGTTGCACTTGACCTAAATCCTTCATACGAAACTTTCTGTTCAATAGTCTTTTGAGCTCAGAAATGCCAACTTCATTAGCGCTACATCACAACAAGTCATCGACGTACAGTGTCACATACACCTTGTGACCATTCATAATACCTGTGTACAAACAATAATCGTATTTGGATCTTTCAAATTTTAAATCCACCATATAATCATTAAAACATTCATACCAATCTCTTGGACTTTCACGCAACCCATACAATGCTCTCTTTAATAAACAAACTTGATCATTACCGATCTCGCACCCCTCTGGTGGATAAATAAATACCTCGGATTTAATTTTCCCATTTAGGAAGGCCGTCTGCACATCCATTTGTTCAACTTTCCACCCATTCACACAAGCAATGGAAAGTAAAATTTTTAAAGTATACATTTTTGCGACAGGTGAATAAATTTCCTCATTTTCTTTAAACACTTGTTGAAAACCCTTTGCTACAACTCGCGCTTTATATTTCCCATTAGTCTTAATTGTATAAATGCATTTGACTTCAATAATCGGTTTATCTTGGGGAATTTCAACAACAGACCAGGTCTGATTCATCTTGAGACTCTCTAGTTCTTCATTCATTGCATCAATCCATTTTTTCGATTCAGAACTCTCAATTGCTTCGTCATAAGTCTCTGGTACATTAACATTATCATAATTTATATAAACCACATGATCATCAAATCTCTTTAGCATTCTTACAACTCTCTTAGGCCTCTTTGGAGTGTCTGTGATTTTTGGTTCGTCAGTCAACTCACTCACCTTCTCAATATCATCGTAAGGTCTATCTGTACTTTTGTTACTCGAAGAAATATCCTCATTAATTTCACTCTTAGTATCGACCGGTTCCTTCAATTGTTGGCTTTTATAAAAATATTCATCAGAATTAATAATGTGATCTGAGCAACCACTGTCCAATAGCCATGTTACCACTCCCGAATCATTATTCTTTCTCGATGCATTTGTGTTCGTTGTCATCACTTCAATGTTGAACGAATTTTTTGACGTTGTGTTCTCTTCAACGTTGTTACCACTCACTCTCTGCGAATTCTGCCTGTGCTGGTAATTTCTTTGTTGATCATTCCCCACGTGGTAATTACTGTGGCAAAAGCGTTGTACGTGTCCAAGACCATTACATTTAAAACATCTGATCGGAGGTCGATTTCCCGTTTGTGAATCGATCGGTCTCTCATGATGCATTTGTTGACGTGAACCATCATTTTTAAATCTCGTGTTAGCAGGTCTGCTCGTGCCCCGAAATGAACCCCGTCCATTTCCAAATTTTCTTGGTCCAGTTGAATTAAATGCCTGAGTTCCACTTTGCAGTTCAATATTTTTTTTTTCTCTTTTTTGAAATCCGACTAGAAGCTTCGATTTCACAAATTCCACAGTTCTATCCTTCTCCGGCAATGCATCAATTAAATCCACCATTCGTGACCAGCTTTCAGGTAGTGCCAACTGCAAATAATTTACTTTGTCCTCTTCACTTACTTGTTCACCTGCATTTTTCAACTCATTCACACATTTTTCAAACTGATTAAAAAATTCCAGGGGATCTTCACCTTCTTTAAATTTCAAGTCCAATAGTCTTCTTTTCTTCAATAATTTAATTGTACTGTTCTTTACCAAATATGTCTGATCCAATTTTTCCACCATCTTTTTAGCAGTTGGTTCCGAAATGATTAAGTCCAACTGTGTGTTAGTGACGCCATTGACGATGTAGTTTTTCGCCTTCAATTCTTT
>NW_011887867.1:190183-197291 GCF_000806365.1 Fopius arisanus
TTAGCCTTTAGCCTCTCCTACTATCCTCTCATTATTTTTGCGGTAGCATGGGTCGACTTTCTGTACTGCGCCCATTTGGCGTGTACTGAGGGAAACCATGTAAAACCTCCGTAGCGCAGCCGGCCGGTACTGCGGGGATTCTGCTGTGTTCATCAGTCACACTGACTCGGTGAACACAACAGCTCTCCGCACCCGTGCCTGACGGCGGCAGTCTACACGCCGATGGGTGTGACTAAGCGGGCACCCATCCAAGTACTAACCCAACTGAGCGTTGCTTAGCTTGGGTGATCGCCGGAGTCACACACCACCCGCGTGGCTACTGTCGCCGCTCTCTGAGGGCACATTTATTATTAGTATAAAAGAACAACTTAATAACTCTCTTAGTAATCCCTTGCACGTTTTTCCGCCATCCTCTCGTAATAAAGCCCATTACCCATCTTGCCCTGCGATCTCCCGATTCACTTCGTTCGCCCTCTAGCAACACAAAAACAAAACTATTCGAAATTACACTTCTTAACAAACATGTTCGGCACAAACGAAGAAAAACATTTGGATAAACGATTTGGGGTTCGAAGAGTGGATGACCAATGGAAAATTGGAAATGCTGAGGCGATCTGCAATGGAGATAGAATGACTTCAATAGAACATTGAAAAATAAAATGTGGAAACAATTCTCGATTCGTGGAACCTACAAATGGATTGATACTATTGGTGATTTATTTGCAGAATATAATAACACGAAACATCGTACAATAAAAATGAATCCTAAAGATGTTACATCCAAGAAGGAGAAATCGTTGCTGAAATCAATTTATGGAGACGTACGAGAGAATATGATTATGGTTATGGTTAAAAATATGGATAGGCATTCGCTGCCCTCTTGTCACCGAACCCCTACTGGGCTATTGTGGCTCCGTTTTCCTTCTGATCCCTATAATTCTAGGCCAGCTTTTCTCACCAGTTTTAGTGGATTCCCAGCGTCTAGATCCGCTACATAACTGATGCTAGGGAAGGCGGTTCCCCAGCAATTTAGCCTTGTTGTAGCCAGTGCAGGGCAGCTACAAAGTATATGCAGGTTGTCCTCGTCTGTCTGGAGGCATAGTCTGCAGCGGGCATCGCTTTCGATGCCCATGTTTTTGCAGTGTGTTCTAAACCTACCATGTCCAGTGAGGAGCCTGATTGTGGTGCTCAGTTCCTTTCTTTTCATGTTGAGTAGCTTTTCTGCCCTTTTCTTGTTTAGGGTTGGCATGAGGGCTTTGGATTTTCTGCAGTTTGTGGTCTGCTCCCATCGCCCTTGGTGTTCCTTCCGGAGTTTGTTTTTAATTCGAGACATTCCGGTCGCGAAAGGGACTCCCACTGTCATGGCCTGGTCATCGTTTGACGCCCCATGCCTTGCCAGTTGGTCCGCTATCTCGTTTCCTTTTATCTCTTTGTGGCCCGGGACCCACGCCAAAGGTATTTTATTGGTTGCTCCTAGTGCTTCTATAGCTGCCATCGTCTCCCAGACCAGCTTCGATTCGGTGTTTGGTCTCTTTAGGGCGTTGATGGCAGCTTTGCTGTCCGACCAGACGTATATATGTTTTCTTGAGGTCGGTTTTGATAGGAGAAGCTCTATGCAGTTTTTAATTGCAAGGATTTCTGCCTGAAAAACAGTGGCCAGGGGTCCAATGGACCCGCTGTCTCTGTGGTTTTTTTTTGGCCCGTATAGCCCTGCACGGTATTGGTGTCCGCGGCCCGAGCCATCCGTGTACCAGTGTATTACATTGCTACCTGGGGATTGTGTTGCCATTTCCCAGTCCTCTCTGTCACGTATATAGGTCTTGAAGCCTTTTCCGATCAGCTTCCTCCTGGTTGTTCTATCCTGATCTATGTTCAGGGGGCTCCTCTTCAGTATCTCGAGCTTGGCATGTGCCGCACTCGACTGATTCCGAGAGAATAAGAATGGAAAAATTAAATTCAAAGTGGACGATTAAGTGCGAATCAGCAAGTATAAAACTGTTTTCGAAAAAGGTTATACCCCTAACTGGACAACTGAAATATTTACAATTAAAAAAGTGCAAAATACCCATCCCGTAACATATGAGCTGGTTGATGGGAAAGATGATGCAATTGAAGGTGGCTTCTACCGAGAGGAGTTGAGTCACGTCATGTATCCACATGTGTTTCTCGTTGAGAAGGTGCTGAAGACGAGGGGGAAGAAGGAATACGTCAAGTGGCTGGGATTTGATAATACTCACAACAGTTGGATAGACTCCAAACAAATGTAATTTTACAATACAGAAAAACATTATTTGGAAAATATTTGCGTCTTTTATTCATTGTAAACATCAGGTAGAGTGTCTGTTGAATTAAGCAAAATAACTCTCTTATCATCATCATACCTCAGTGCTACTTTGTTCGGTTTCACTTTGACTGATCGAAAATGGCAAATCCAATGTAGATTGGTTTATTGAATATAATTTGAATCCTTTTCAGCATGATCGTCATATTATCGTCGAAAATTAGACTACTGTGGAAATTTGGTTGGGCAATGTAGGCTCTCGCGCCATATCTTCCATCCCACTTGGTGATCAACTCGACATCTCTGTGTTTTCTCACATTTTCCATCGTTTTTCCAAAAACTGCGTTGTTCATTAGCTTGAAAAAATTCTTTTCAAATTCATTTGTCGATTTTGTTCGCATCTCTGTATTTAAGTCGATGTAGGGCTTGAGCCATGCTGCTTGCTTGAATTTTAAGATTCGGTGGATTTTCGTTAATCGCATACCAAGACTCAGACATTGCTTCAAATTCCGGTAATGAATTATATAGTCTTTTTTATCGTAGAGTGTTGTCGTGAGCTTGGTATTCTTGCGATTCGGTGGAATAAAATGCTCGGGACATACCGGCAACTCCTTGGGTACATAATGTAGCTCTTTAGGATATTCCAAATCCACTTCTAAGATATATCCAACAGGTCGGGAACATTGAAGATATTGAATGCTTCGACATTTTCACACTCAAATGCACCAAAGGGCAAGTACTGACTCATGGCTGCTCCATATAAATTGTTGACATCAAAGTACATGAGATAGGACTCCTCTTCGTTTGGATTATAATTTTCACCCATGTACCGATTGTTGGCATGAGCATAGCGATTTGTACATTGAGCTACACCATCTCGGATCCCTTTTTCAATGAAGAGGAGCTTATCAGCGTCTGCAAAAAGTTCGATTTCTACTCTGATGCATTTTAGCATTGCATCGAATGCCAGTCTAGGTGGTGTGTAGTAGTGCAGTGGGTCGAGTTTGTAGACTGAGAAACAACTTTTTCGGAAATTCTCAAAAATGTCAGCTAAGAGAACATCAGTTTTTAAGTAGAGGTCGGAATATTCACCAAATGTTGTAATATTAATTTTTTTCCAAACTTCCTGTGCATGAACATAATCTTCCGCTGAAATTTCTTGATTGTTTAGTGTGGAATAAAAAGCCGCCCTCGATGGTCATTCTCCATCATTCAATTTACCCCAATTATCCAAATATTCATATGGGAATACACCTTTACGCATTAACAAATGGAATTGCTCAGCGTTGCAATGTGCTCGTGTAATTATTTTATCTTCATCAGTCAAGTAGGAGGCCAATTTTTCCAGGCTACTAGCCATAAATCTAAATGAATCAATAAATCTTAGGTTTACTTTTGTGGGTGGAATAGATTTCTTGAATGAAATGTACTTTTCTTTTGTTAGAGGCAGCAACTCGACAGCCATTGAACTCCTTCACCAAATCCACAATTATAAAATGAGCATCATACCCCGAAAGATTATGAAAAATCACCGGTATTTCATGTGAATTTTTGTAGTTTACATTACATCTGGCATGCGCAGCTCCACGATATTTACCCGTGAAGTGGGAATGATCTTGATGTTTAATGTCTGTCAAAAGGAATGATCCCTCAGATATATGACACACTCGGGCTGCTGAGAATTCTTGGGACTGTGCGTAGATGAGCGGCTTCATCGGTACAATCGTTCTTAGTTTATCATTCACCATCACTCCAATTTTCTTTAAAGGGGGAGCCTGCTTTAGAGACGTGAAAAAATCTATATTTTCAAGAATTTTTTTGTAGAAGAAAGAAATGTTTGAAATGTTCGAAGACATTTACGGAGGCGCCTCGAGTGTGCAATTTGTGTTTGGCGGGCAAGATGCAGGTCGCAATTTTCATCTGAAATAAAAAAACCAAAGAAATTATGAATTTTCAATAGTGTAATTCCTAGGTGAACCAAGAAAATTCAACAGAAAGTGAACAATTCCACAATTTTTCGCAGACTGAAAAAAAAATGCATTTTTTAACCAAAAAAAAATTACTTTAAATCGTTTAAAAACCGGATTAATGTTAACTTTCTTGAGGTATTTTAGGTTCACCTAGGAGAGAATTCAATTCCAAATAAAACGCATTTTGATTCGTTTCGATAGGAGGTTTAGTTTTTTTCCTATCTTGCCCGCCAATTTGAAAGAATCATAAAAATGGAAAACCGAGAAATCGCGTGTCAAAGTTTTCGCTCACAAAAAATCGTAAATTTCTTGAATTTACCCTATAAATATCTTAATCAGCGATTCCTGCTCCATATAACTGTCCTTCGGACTCTTCAAAAAATTGGTTTTCGGTCAATTCGTCCAATCGTCGGGTTGTTCTGGCCTCTTTGGTCACCAATGAGCAGCGCCTGTTTTGACGCGTGATGCGCTGCTCGTCCGCTTTATCGCAAAAATATTTGCACTGGAGCCCAATTTTCAAGTCTAATGAATGCATAATCTTTAATACTAGATTGTAGCTTTCATTAAACATCCCTCCAGCGATGAAAGCAGCAATTTCGACTATTTTAACCCCTGAATGAAGGTGTTTGGGGATCAAGTGCCACAAGGTTGAATTGAATGATTCGTTCGCATTCTGCGTGTGTCCACCCAAGCACCTTGTTAATAGACACACAGTTCAGCTGTCTCGAAGGACCGTTAGTCTCTTTTGATTATAATACATATAATAGATCAAAAGGTGGAGCAAGCGGGCTCCAGGTGGTCCGGCTGCTCGTATACCTGCTCGACGCTTGCTCACTATTTCGCCTGTATCTCCAGAAATAATCCGAATTTTATTATGAAATTTTGGAGACATATTCTTGGATAGTTTTGGAAGTGATTTATGCAAAAAAAAATCGATTTTTTGAAGTCTCTAAAGCAGGCTCCTCCTTTAATTCATCTATGAATCACGTAATGCAATCACTTCGATCAATCACTTATTATCGAAGGAACACTGCAAGTATAAGGCGACACTGCATGGAATATGTTTTTAGCTGTAATCTGTCATCATCATTATCAGCACACGGTTGAAGAATACACTCGAGATCAGCGTAAATTGCGAATGGTATAGGCTCCTTGTATCTGTGATTTTCAATTTTCAAGATTTTTTTTTCTCTTCCTACGGAAGAATCATTTTGCACTTATTGATAGTTACACAATCTTGCCCTAGCAAACTATCATCTACGCTATAGCGTGGATGTAGTGTGTATGTTGTGTGGATGTTGCGTGGATGCAATTTTTGGATGAAAAACAGGTAGAAATCGATGAAAACAGATGAAAGAATAATGTGCGATGAATAAGGTGAATTATATTTGATCCATTTGGCTATGTTTGTTTGATTATTTTGGGATAAATTATAAAAAATATGTAATGGGCAGAAGTGAGCATGAAAACAGCGTTCGGAAAATGCCGAGAGCTGGCGGTAGGGATATATTACCGACCTCGATAACCGAATTGACCGTAGCCGTTTCATCGCGGGCCCCGGAGCACTGTGCATTTGGAAGAAATCTATTTTTTTTATTAACTTTTCAAATTTTTTTCTTCATAAATATGTAGGTGGTAATTGGGTGGAATTTAGGAGAACATTATCAGCATTGAGGAGTAATTAGTTTTCGTTTAAGGCCCGGTTGAAGTATCTCGTTATCTCGTATAGATGGTTTTTTTTTCTTGTTTTTTATCTGAAAAACTTTGGTGCAGTCTTGCATGAAGCAGAGCTGCCATAAATGCATGTAGGCTTAAAAAAAAGATTAAAAAAAAAGATATAGAGTCCGCGCTTTTCCATTATAATGGGAGGAGAATTGTATAAAAGCACTAGTCGGAAATATCAGATTTGATCGGGTTATGGGGAAAGGGGGGGGGGGGTAATAAAAGAAAATAGCTTCCTGTGCGGTCGGTGGGGCATTATTTCATAAAGTCGTTCTCTGAAAAATTATTCAATATTTTTAAGATTTTTTTAGTTATAATTTCTTTACCTGATCGTTGGCAGATGTCTCCGAATTAGAGACAGAAAAATTGAGGTGGTGATGAGCTGTCACTTTAGTCGGAGAGAGAAGGAGGGGTGAAGAATAAGTAGACTAAATGTAAATTATTCCGTACGTAGCACATGGGGCATATTTGTAACATTTTCTTCTCTGAAAAATTCTTAATAATTTTTTAGATTTTTTAAATCTCAATTTCCATACCTCATAATTGGTAAATATCTCCGAATTAGATAGCGAAAAATTGAGGTGGCGATCAGCAGTCAATTTTGCGGGCGTGATGAGGGGGGATACAAGAAGTAGGATGAACGCATACCGAAATAATTTTTTTACAAAACATCTGAACATGAAAATTAAACTCTCATTAAACTCGTTCATCCTACTTCTTGTACCCCCCTCATTGCGCTCGTTAAATTGACAGCTGATCGCCACCTCAATTTTTCGCTATCTAATTGGGAGACATCTGCTAATTATGAGGTAAAGAAATTATGATTGAAAAAATTTTAAAAATAAATAAAAATCATTCAGAGAAGACAATGTTATACATATGCCCCACGTGCTGCGTACGGAATAATTGACATTTAGCAGACTTTCACTCCACTCCTTCTTTTCTCTATCCCTGAAGTGACAGCTGATCGCCACCTCAATTTTTCTATATCTAATTCGGACACATCTGCCAATAATCAGGTGAGGAAATTATAACTAAAAAAATCTTAAAAATATTTAATAATTTTTCAAAGAACGACTTTCTGAAATAATGCCCTACCAACCGCACAGAAAGAGATATTCTTTTATCCACCTCC
>NW_011887867.1:201686-217619 GCF_000806365.1 Fopius arisanus
ATATTTTTCCCCAAACGATCATTGGAGAATTCATCTTGGTGAAATCTAGGGGGTCTCTTTGAACGTAAATTACACGTTCATTCCTCAATTTCCCTGAGACCCAATTACCGGCCCGGCAAAAATAATTATCTGTCGATTGACCCTACCATTATATTTTTTGAGGGTCCAGAGGCGCTGGCATTTAGTTACCCCTAAAACGCTTTTTTTCTAGGGAATTTCCTAGAGATATGTGCGCAAAAATCCCTCCACCCGGGCCTTAACTCCTAAATTATGAAACCTTAATTATAATGACCACCAAATTATTCTCTATCGATTCCAATTATTTTTGATTTTTTTAAGAATACCTTCTGCTCATTGTTATTGACGAAAAAGAAAAATCAATTAAACGAAAACTAATTACTTTTAAATTCTGATAATGTTCCTCTAAATTCCACCAAATTTCCACCTACATGTTTATGACGAAAAAAGTTTGAAAAGTTGATAAAAAAAATAGATTTCTTCCAAATGCACAGTGCTCCGGCGCCCGCGATTAAACGGCTACCGTCAATTCGGTTGTCGAGGTCGGTAATATAACCCTACCGCCATCTCTCGTCATTTTCCGAACGCTGTTTTCATGCTCACTTCTGCCCATTATGTATTTTTTATAATTTATCCCAAAATAATCAAACAAACATCGCCAAATGCATCAAATAATCCACCTTATTCATCCCACATCATTCTTTCATCTGTTTTCATCGATATCTACCTGTTTTTCATCCAAAAATTGCGTCCACGCAACAACCACGCAACATACACACTACATCCACGCTATAGCGTGGATGATAGTTTGCTAGGGATGACACGGTAGAGTGGGCGAGGTTCACCAACGTCTGTGTAATTCTGGTTATCAACTTTAGCCGCATTCGCGGCGTCGTTCAGAGAGAACCATCGCTGAACGTATTCCCCAGGAATTTCGCGGAGGGATGTCGCCATCCCTCTCGCGTGTTCGACTCTCATCTAGGGTGGCTCAACCTGGACGGAGATACAGATCACCTGCGAATCCTGCTCACCTCGCAGAGCGCTAAACTTCTCAGGGTACATGTGACATTGGCATCCGGATACTTTTCTCACCCACCTAATGTTCACCCGAACTCGAGGATGCTTAGTAACAGCAAGCTTATTGCGAACCAACATCAGAGCTACTTCACATGATGGCACGTGCGATCGGGTCCACGGGAATAGAACCGATTCCCGACCCTTAATCCCCCCCAACACCATGAGTTTCTCCCTGGAGATGGGTCTCTGTGGCCGAAAACCTTCGTTCCGCAGCCACAAAGTGACCCATGTCCCTAGTCGGGAGGCGTAAGCGTCCCCATCTCTGGCTATTCCGATTCATGATGGGAACCATGGACCCATCATAACCTCAAAAGGGATTATTGCCACCAACTGATGCCGACCTCCTAAAGCATCCGCTCGACACCAGCACTCAACGCTAACTGCCTCGAGATCGCCCAGGGCCTTCTCCCACCAGTCTGAACCCTTTGGCGTATGTGAGTTATGCGTTACCCCACAGCCACCAATCAGCTCGACAGGATTACGGGGTCCCTAGTCCTTTCACCTAACCGTTGGTGCTTGGTCTAAATCGACGGTGCCCTTTGGAATGCCCCAGTTGGAACGCCTGTACGTCGGCCCTGGACTCCCTAACACAGCCGAGTGGGTTTCCAAAATAGGCGTCAGCCATCGTCAATGTCATCATAGTGTTCCGAAACACGGTCTCACCCTACCACGTTTCGTCCCACTATATGATTGATGATCTAACTCACCTTCGGAGCGGCCTGATTGGCCGTCGTCCGACGCCTTCTTCATCTCTCGCTCGGCTCTTTCAACCGGCGTCAGATGTCGCTTCCTACTCTTAGTAACTTTTCGCAGTGATATTCACTAGTAACGAGGAAATCTCGTTACAGTTAAGGCCCGCGTGGAGGGATTTTCAGCCAACAAGTCCCTAGGAAATTTCCTAGAAAAAACGCGTTTTACGGGGTCATAAATGCCAGCCCCTGTAGGCCCTCAAAAAATATCATCGTAGGGTCAATAGATAGATAATTATTTTTGCCGCGTCGATAATTAGGTCTCAGGGGTGGGAAACTGAGGAATGAACGTGTAATTACGTTCGAAGAAACCCCCTGAAATTCATCAAGGTGAATTTTCCAATGACCGTTTGGGGAAAAATATGGCGGCTTAATCACACCGATAAAAAAACACTCCCCACATTTTCCACATTTACTTTTCACTCACAACAACCAATTACCGGCCCGTGAACATAATTATTATATTTTTCGCGATTTTCTCCCGAAGGATTCAATGCCCTGAACGCCCGTAATTTATGTTCGCGAGGACGAACTGATCAGCTGTCATTTTTAGTGACTCTAAAATTAGGTAAATGGCGATAGTGGGGCCACTCAATCTCGGAAAGGCAAAAATGAGTTTCACGGCAGAAGTGATCAGGAGCGTATGAACTAAGGGCACTTTTGGGGGGATAATTTTAAGATACTAATAAATGGTGTTGGGAGGAATAATTGCTAGCTTAGGGGTTAGATAGATGCGTGAGGGTACAGCATGAGTGTTAAGGTGAAACTGGGATTGAGACAGAGGTATGTGTATAAACATGGCTTTTGTAGGCATGGTTGAGGGTGAAATGAAGAGATAAAGATGGGATGGATGCTTTGATGAAAACTGGGGGTTTTTTAGGGGGAAGGGAGAGAGGAAATGAAGGGTAAAAATCGGGGTGAGAGTGAGAAGAGATTGATAATAGAATACTTCCGGGTAAAATGGGGGGTTTTTCCACCCTCAGTAGCTCATTTCCAGGATGCCCGAAGTGATGAAAAATGTCTCTACAAGTAAATCCAAATCGATTCAGGGGATGATCCTCAATCGATTTGTGTCTATAAATTTTGAGCCTATTTTTTCACCCTCACTAAGCCATTTCCAAGATGGCCAAAGAGTTAAAAAGAATATCTCTACAGATGTCGGTAAATCGACTCAGGATGGAATTCTGAGTCGATCTGTACCTAAAAATTTGGACCCTATTTTTTCACCCTCAGTAACTCATTCCCAAGATTGCCGCCGGGGTTAAAAAAAAGGTTTCTACAGGTATATGTAAATCGATTCAGGGGATGATTCTCCATCGATTTCTGCCTGTCAATTTCAACACTTTTTCCACCCTCACTAGCCCTTTTACAAGATGTCAAAAGAGGTAAAAAAAATATCTCTACAGATGAGGGTAAATCGACTTAGGGGGTGATTCGTAGTCGATCTGTTCCTATGAATTTCGACCCTATTTTTTAACTCTCATCACCCATTTAATAAATATCTGTCAAATATATTCACCCTCACTATGTAATTTCCCAGGTGGCGGAAAGAATTAATTCGAGTTTGAGGATCGAATGAGTGGGCACAATAGGGCGTGATGATGAGATCACTGTGTCAGGGTGAAATTGGACTTGATGAAGGGATGAGTGCATTGGAAAAAATGTGGTTGAGGGAGGGATTACTGATCGAGGATTCAGTGCAGGGAAAAAAATGAAGGGTTGATGCTGGGATGAGCGTGTCGAGTTGAAATGGGGGGTTGATGCTGTTGTGAATGTATCAGGCTCAAATGGGAGTTAAGGCTGGGATGAGTGTGTCAGGGTGAAATGGAGGCTGATGATGCGTTAATTGCAGGGCAAAATATGAAGGTTTTTTTTAATGCTTACTTTACATTGCTTTCAGTCGGAGGAGACTATGTGGCGATTAAGACTTTTTTTGCACCAGGTTAGATCTCACCAGTCTATCCGGCCATGAATCGAACGTGGAACCTATTCGTTGTGAGGCAGTGACCTTAATCACTACGCCGGGCCACCGACAAAAAAGAAAAAAAGCGAAGGGTTGAATGTGGGTTGAACGAGTTAGGGTGAAATGAAGGGTTCATGCTGGGACCGTTTTAGAATGGGATGAGTGGGTCAGAGTGAAGGGGTGGAAGGGGGGGGGGGTCGTCCGAGATAAGTGCATATGAAGTACTGATGAAGTATTGACATTGGGATGAATTCATTGCGGAAAAATAAAGATTGATGTTGGGATGGATGCCTGGTAAAAATGGGGGTTTGAGAGTGGGATTAGTGTATAGGAAAAATGATGAGCTGAGGCTGGGATGAGTGTGTCAGGGTGAGGTAGTTGAGGAGGGCGTGAATGCATTGGGAGAGAATGAGAATTTGAGGGTGGGCTGAGTGTATCGGGGTGAAATGTGGGTTAATGGTGGGATGAGTGTATCAGGGTGAAATATCGGTTGATGGTTGGGGAAGATGACGGTTGAGTTTTCCATGAGTGTGTTAGGGTCAAATGAGCATTGATAATGGGATGAGTGCATGGGAAAATATAACGAATTGAGGCTGATTTGAAAAGGAAAATCTAACTTCCCGTGCAAATATGATGGCAAACGCTGTTTCCCTATCCAGGAAAATCCTTCGGTGATAAAAACTCTTCTTCCGTCAATTTTGAACATACAGATATGATCCACATCTGCATACATCCTCCTTGATACCATCCCCACTTACATATAGGTTTGTTTTGTGAAATAACTCGAAAATATCAGCACAAAATGAAAGGTAAAAAAAGCGACGCCCGTTCGCAACCCCACTTTGATATATCACTCTGGTTTGCTGCTATTTCCATAATTACTGTAAGAGTTATCGCCGCAATGAAACGGTTTGCTCTCATCGCAAGCTGGAAAAGCGTAAAATTGGTATTCAACCAAAAATTGACAGGTCCAGATCAGCTCAGAATCACCTTCTGGGTCGATCTACATACACTTGTAGAGAGACTTTTCATTGACCGCGTTGGCCATCTTGCAAATCGAGTAGTGAGGGTGTAATAACGGGGTTGAAATTTATAGGCAAAAGTAGACTGAGAATCATTCTCCTAATCGATCTATATATACAGACATTTTCTATGATCCCGTCGGCTATTTTGGAAATGGGTTCATGAGGGTGCAAGAATGGGGTTGAAAATGATTAATACCGATCCACGCAGAATCAAACCCCAAGTCGATTTACATGCATTTGTAGAGACCGTTTCTTATAAAACCGTCGGTCATCTTGAAAATGGGTGGATTGAGGGTAGGAAAATGGGGTTGAATTGTCCAGGTGCAGATCAGGTATGGTGACATTTTTTATGACCCTGTCGGCCACTTGGGAAATGAGGTTGTGAAGGTGGAGGTTAATTGTGGGATGAGTGTGTCAGGGTCAAATGGGGGTTGACGATGGGACAAGTGCATGAAAAAAATAATGATTTGATTTAGATACTGTTGACACTTTTATCTCTGCCTCAAATCGTAATTTTTTGTCATGCATTTATCCCATGGTCAACCCCCACTTCACCCTGACACACTCAGCCCAACCTCAAATCCTCATTTTTTCCCCTGTACTTATCCCACCACAAATCAACGCACTATTTCACCCTAACATACTCATCCGGGCTTGACCCTCATTGGACCCTGACATTCATCCCAGGATTAACACTCATTATACCCCGACACATTCATCGCAGCCTCAACCCCCATTTCAATCTCAATCTCCCATTTAAGCCTGACACTCATTCCAGCCTCCACCCGTATTTGACCCCGACACGCTCATGGCAGCCTCAACCCGTCATTTTTTTTTCATGGACCTACCCCACCATCAACTTCTGTTTGACCCTGACACACTGATGTAAGCCACAACCCTTGATCATGGACTCATCCCTCCCTCAACCCCTATGTTTTGCATATACTCATCCCACCTTGAGCACCTCATTTGTCGTATGCTCTCATCCCACCATCAAGATGCATTTTTCCATTATGAATTCACCCCATCCTCAACCCCCATTTTTTGGAAATGAATTGCATTGCATTGTAATTGCATTTTTGGTAATGGAATTAATCCCACGCTGTATGTACATATGTCATCAGCAAACCCCAGTTTACCCTGACAAACTCATCCCATCAACAGCCCCCATTTCACCCTAACAAACTCATCCAACCATCGACCCCCACTACACCCTGACACACTCATCCCATATTCAATTCTTCATTCCTTCTTCGATCCCTATTTCTATCCGACACACTCATCCGACCCTCAACCGACATTTTTTCTATGCACTCATCCCATCATCAACCACAACTTCACCCTGAAATTTACTTCGCTCATCTCATCCGCAAAATCTCATTTTTTCTCAATGAATTTATTGCTTCTTCGCCCCTTCAGTTTCTCTCATGCAGTGAGAACATAATCAACCTCCATTTCATCCTGACGCACTCAGTCCACCCTAAATCTCTCAGTTTCTCCCACGAAATGAGCCCATCATCATCGCACAGTTCACCCTGACACACTTATCTCATTAACAATTCCCATTTCACCCGGACACACTCATCCCACCGTCAACCCCCCATTTTTTCCATGTATGCATCCCTTTATCACCCGTTATTTTTCCCCTGACTTGTCACCCTATCGAGCCCCATTTCACTTCGATACACTCATCCGACTCTCAACCGTCATTTTTTCTATGCATGCATCTTAACATCAACCCTCATTTTTGCACATGACTCATCCCATCATCAATGCCTATTCCACCCTGATACACCCCTCCCCCCCTCAACACCTCATTTTTTTCCCATGTACTCAACCCTCCTCCAATCACCATTTACCCTGAGTCACTCATCCGACCGTCACTCATCATTTCTTCCATGTACTCATTCCTTCATCAACCACAACTTCATCCTGACTCTTCACCCTACTCATCCCACCCTCAAAATTCCATTTTTTTCCAATGAATTTATTTCCTCTTCAAACCCTCAGTTTCGCCCATGCGCTCTCGTCCCCACCAATCCTCATTTGACACTGACACAGTCAGCAACCCTCAACTCCTTTTTCCCCCATGCCCTCATTCTACCATCACCCCACACTAGACCCTGCCACACTCATCCGACCCTCAAGCCCCCATTTTTTCTCAGTGCATTCATTTCACCCTCAATCTCTCAGTTTCACCCATGCAGTGAGCCTATCATCAACGCCCATTTTGCCCTGACACACTCACTCCACCCTCAACCACTCAGTTTCTTCAATGCATTCATTCCACTATCACCCCTATTTCATCTTAACACACTCATTATTAAATCCTTTCAATCGAGTTGTATCACTTTTTTTGGCGTTTTCATTTACATTTTCAGAATTTTTCGAAATTTCTAGGAACGTCATATTTTGGCAAAACACAAGTTTTTTACGGAATCAATTGAGCAAAACTTTTACTTGGTGCAGTTTTTTTTTTATTCTTAACGAATATTCACTGCATATTATTAACAGGACCTATTTTAAATGTACCCACTAATTCCAGAGAGATTTCTTCCTTACCTTTATGGTATAATTTACAATCCCATAGAATATGGTCCAGATTCATGTACTCATATCCGCGGGGACAGTTGGATTCCATTATTATGTTTTTTCAAAAAAGGTGACCCTGTGAGAGCGCGTGATTAAATTTTATTCTGTTACTTTTAATAATAAAATTTCTTGATAATGAACCTTTTAGTTTAGCAAACCACTGATTGTTATAAGTGAAGTTCTCGCAAAATTTAAAGTAGTCTATGGCTTTCTTTTCTTTTTCACTAGATTTTCGCATTTACCTTTACATCCGGTAAAAACTCCCTTCAGAAAATCCCCCCTCCATCGCAAAGTTTCCCATCAAATCTAGCTTCGTTAGCCAGGTCGTCTACCTGTTCCCTCAGAGCTAACCCCTTATGGGCAGAAACATACATGATATTTATATTCATGTGATTTCTTTTCAGATACAATATTCTGTCTTTCAACTCAAACATTTCTTTGTAGGCTTTAAAGTCTAAACTACCTGATTTCAACTGTCTGATGATGCTTCGAGAATCTGAGCAAATCGAATTATTAATGTAAACTGCTTCCTGAATCATACTTACTGCCCGTTTTAGAGCTACCAGTACTGCATAATAATTGGTGCATGTTTTAGGTAATTTGATTTTTGCTATTCTTGCACCATTATCGTTCACAACCGCTGTACTCACCGAGGATCCGTTCTTCGATCCATCAGTTGCCTAGATCTCCCAAAATCTTGATATTCTTTCTCCATGATTTCTGAAAATGTAGAGTTGATGTCATCTTCATTTTTCAATATAAGCCCGGAGTTTGTATCACAGTCGATTTTTTCCGACTGAGTTTCGAAAGGATACATAAAACTATGATGAGTTTTCAATTTAGTTATATCTTCAATTTTCCCTTGATATCCAACCAATTTGAAAACATCCAGTGGAAAAATTTTTTTCCCCCTTTCGACTCCTAAAAGTTTTCCATAAATCTAAATTTGTTCAGGAGTAGTTTTCTATTTTTATAAGCCGTTTTCAATAAGAATTTCTTCGTAAGGAGCTGCCTCCGGAGTCTGAGAGGAGGTTCAGCAGCTAGATGTAGCAAAATGTTTATCGGAGTAGTGATGATACAACTTAAAGCTATTCTCAGAGCAGAATATTGTACTCTTTCCAATTTTATTAAGGCATTCTTTCTAACGTCATCAGAAAACATGCTACCCCGATCGTGTGCCCCCCACTTAATGGACGAAATGACTTTCATGATTTGAACCATTTTTAGCGCGCTTTCCCTTGTATATTCCAAATGTCTTCTCCATAACAATTGCGAGTCCAGGCAAACTCCCACAAATTTGTATCCCTGAACACTCTGAATGCTCTTTCTATTAAAATGTAATTGGCATTCTTCATTACGGTCAATCTTTTTATTAGAAAAAATCACAGTTTGTTTTTTCTCTGCAGACAAATTTCAGTCATGACCTTCCAGCTATCTATGTATATTAGTCAACAACCCAATCAATTCCTCCGATATCTCCTCAAAAGAATTCCTGGCCGAATAAACCATGAAATCATCCACAAAACAACTAATGCTAGAATTTGTGGAAAATTTCAGAACCACGTTACTAGCATATATGTTGAAAAATATCGGAGAAAGAATTCAACCCTGAGCTAAAACTTTGGATGAAGTTCTCTGGTCCATGATTTTGTTTTGGAACAGGAAAAACAATTCGCCATTTGCCGTAATATTGCCTATGATTTTAACTACCTTATCGGGGATACCAATATCGACAAGCCTATCACGAAGCTATGTGACAACATTGTCGTACGCACCCTCTATGCCGACCAATCTCGATCTGGACAAATTTTGCTTTTATTAGGAAATAGACAACGATTCAAAATAGAGACAAAACATAAGATAAAATATCACGGTTAATAGAAAATGGTTTTTCCTGTTCTAAAACAAAATGATGGAATAGAAAACTTATTTAAATTGTTAGACCGTTCTCCTGGAGAGTGGATCAAGAAGATTCTGATTCTGGATCAAGAACATTGCTGTGACGGCGGAGAGACTCATGCGAAGGAATCCCAAAGTCACCAAATGGAGCTCTTTCAGAAGGGAACTAGAGGAAAACCTGGATGAAGGATGCGTGAGGCCCAGCAACAGGTTATAGGACGAAGTGGAGAGAATCTACAGGGTCCTAACCGAGTCCTTCCAGAGAGGATGTCCGATCAAAACGTGCAAAGAGCGGAGGAGGGTAAAATGGTGGAATCAACAACTCGGAAGACTAAGAGGCCTGACCAGGAGGCTCTGAAACCGAACATTCCGCACTAAGAGTGATGACAACTGGACCCTGTACAGGAAAGTGCAGAGGGAGTATAAAAACCTCATGAAGAAATCGAGAGAATCAGCATGGAGGACTTTCTATAAGGAACTGGATGCACTGTCGCAGGTGGCCCGGCTCCGGAGGGTCTTCTCCGGCGGATCCGCATAAGGTCTGGGTGAAATTATGCTGCCCAACGGTGAAGCCATCAACCAACCAGAAGAAATCCTGGAATATTTAGTGCAGGTGCACTTCCCTCTCTCAGTTATTCTGAGAGAGGGGTTCTGTGGACTGGATCAACTACGTCCAAATACGCCTTATCGGCCTATCAGCTGAAGCTCTTTCTTGCTAAAGACGCTGAAGAGGCTCATTAATAAGTACATTAAGGAGGGAGTGCTGAACATGAATCCCATCAGCCCTTTGAAAGAGCGAAGGAGAAGAAAGATACCCTTGGTGTATTTATTCTCGTAGAGGGGGCCTTTGACAACACTTCGTTTGCAATCATGGAGAGGATGCCGGCCTCATTTGGGATTGAAGCACCAATCATCAGATGGATCGATGCCATGCTCCGAACCAGGTTGGCCTACTCCTCCTTCGGGAACAGTAAGGTTTTGGTTTCAGCAACAGCACTCTCATTAACGATCTCTCTTAACGAGCCTCGAGCCGTCCATATGGAATCGATTTGCTTCGTATTACGAATAATTTTTTAAAAAACCAACGTTCCTTGCCAGGCGGTTAGAGTCTAGATTCGTATGCCAATAATCGGGATTCGCCACGCTGCTCCGGCGGTCAAAATCAGTAGTCCTACGGTCAGATACAAATCCAGTTATATCTATGCTGAGCTGTTTGACTTGGCATCAGATATTCGTTACATTGTGCCGTATTTAGATGAACTAAAGAGATGTGCGTGTTCGAAGAAAAATATGAAGAAATTTCCATTTTCATGGCAGATAAAATAAAAAATGAATAAAATATGAAGTAACAATCATATGTCTTCTACCCTTAGGAACGGCCAACTGCTTGTCTTTTTATTGTTTCAGAGTGCTAGAACCCCTACATTGAGTTATTTCCACTTTTAGATATTAGTTTATATTAATTCTCCTGCCATATCACACATTTCTTCGCTTGAACCTGAATTGCATATTTCTTCCGTATATTCCATATATAAAATCTGACGTATCTTCGAAATTTCTTGCACTATAAGGCACAGTATACTTTAACATATTTAATTTCTTTAGTAGTGCTGCAAGACGGTAATGGTTTGCTGTAATGTGGTTGACGGCTTCCATACTCTCTTTTGAGAGCTTACATTTCTCATACCATGGTCTTGTAGAGTTCTTGTAGAAGAGTTGGAAGCATTCTTCTCTCTTATTGGTTCCCTGTTCCAAAAATCTGTCAGATGTTTCTGTGCCTTCTTAGCTTTTAAATTGCGCTCTAAAATCCGTATAAAGGATTCTAAATTTAACACAGATTCTCCACCACCTATCGCGCTATCATATCAATTACCTTGTTACTATTGAGGGGTTCGTTCTATTGACTATTTTGACAAATTCTTTTCTAATTTCTGTGATGTAAGGATTTGTTTTGACAGTGAGTTTGCCACCAGTGAGAGCTCGACACGCCGTCAGGTAATCTGTTAGAATGGTGTATTTGTGATCTGGATTCCTTTTTATGAATTTCAATCGCTAGCTTGATTGCGATGCATTTTGCAGTATAGCTTGAGTAACTGTAGAGGGTCATGGAGATACTCGTATCTTCTTCTTCTTCTTCTACGATATTTTCGGCTCTGACAGTATGTCTTGCGGCTGTTGTCCCTCTGGTGGGACATTGCTGGGTTATGTGGTAGGAGTGGGGGATATGTAGTGAGAGGGAGTTTTTAAATGTGTTTGTCGATTTTCTTGAGGTAGTTGGAGATGATGTAGGATATTTTTGAGGATGGGGTTTTTATTAATTTCGATATTTCATATTCTGTGATTTTTAATTTGTTGAGAGTTTTTTTGAGGGTGGATTTCTCATGCGAGTATTGTAGGTAGTACCAGAATATATGTGATAGAGATTGAATTTCTTGGCATTCACATAGGGAGAATGATACTATTCCTTTTCTATAAAGGCTTTGGTTGAGATTAAAGTGATTTAATCTCATTCGTGAGATTGTAATTATTTGAAGTCTATTTATTTTTATGTCTTGAAACCATGGGGGTTGCCATCCTTGGTAGTATTTTTGGTAGTAAGTATGGCCCGGTCTTTTGTTAAAGTTGTGTGAGGTTGGTACCGTTTAGTGAGAGGTTGGTGTAAAATTTTAGAATTTGGTAGATGATGTGGGTGGTTGTCTTTGGAGATATATGTTTGAGGGTTTGAAGGACACTGAGGGAGTCTGTGAGGATTATAGCTTTGGAGATATTGTATTGTTGGATTTTTATTACGGAGGTGAGGATGGCGAGTGCTTCGGCTGTGACGATGGATGCTATTAAGGAGATTTTGTGTTTTATGGTGGTGTTATGATTGGGGATCCAGATAGCATAGCCTACATAGTTTTCTTCTTCGGCTTTTGAACCATCTGTGTATATTTCAGTGTGGGAGTCGAGGTTTTCATCTTGGAGATGTTTTTGGAGGGCTATCTCAGGGTTATCTTTTTCTTTGATTTTATGGCCTATTATAGTGTTGATGGTGGGTTTGTAATTTACTAGACTATAGGGGAACTGATAGGGGATGGGTAGGGGGTGGGTATGGATCTTTGGTCGGTGGTGTAAGTGTCTTGTGACTGATTTGTAAATTGGGAAACTTGAGTTTATGTTGCGAATGTTTGTCCTTTCATGTGTGAGAGTGTGGTGTCGGATGGATAGTTTTTCGAGAAGAGCGTGTTCCGAGAGGGCGAAGGTTTTTATCATGTACCTGTCTGATAGTTGGGAGATTCTTAAGTATAAGGGAGGTTCTGCGGTCTCTGCTAGGATGATGTTGGTGGGGGTGTAGTTTCTGAATCCTACAGCTAGTCTAAGAGCATTGTATTGTAGTTTTTCGAGTTTTTCGAAATGGTTGTAATCGGACAATCGAAGGATGTGACTTCCATATTCAAATGAGGTGCGGAGGAGGCCTCGGTAGAAGGTAATGAGGGTTCTGGGGTCGTCACCATACAAGGTTTTTCTGAGGGATTTAATACGGGCTATTATCCTGGCACCTTTTTGTGTTAGAGATGTTATATGTGGTGAGAATGTAAGTTTGAAATCCAGGGTTACGCCTAGAAATCTGACTGTTTCTTTGGTGGTTATTGGTGTGTGGTTGACGGTAATTGAGTGTTCATGGGGATTGAAGTGTTTTTGTGTTTTTGTGAAAACTATGAGTTGTGATTTTTCGGGAGATATTTTAAGATGTTTATCTGTAAGGAAGGAGGAGATTTTGCTTATTGAGTTTGTAACACTTTTCCCGACCTTGTCCCGAAGATCGGCGATAGTTATTACCTTCGCCCGTTCCCGTGCTCGCATCCTAAAATCCAACCGAATTACTGAAAGAACCGAAACAAGGGCAAGGAGGGGGGGGGGGGGGGCCCTGCCTTGCCCGAGGTCGGCTGACCTCATTAAACCTAAAATCCCGAAATATCCAAAAACAAGGGTACGAAAGGACAGGACGAGGTGGGTTGGAACTCGTCCTCACAACAACACAAAATCCGTAAATCCATAAATCCCAAAAACCGGGGAGTCCGTACTCCCAAAACTAGAACGATAACCTCATTACCGTCAAACTACCCGCGATAAGCTAGAAGCTGATGACGAATGGAACGGAAGCGGGAAGACCTGGGTTGCTCAGGATGCTAGGTCGTGGAGAGAGGGCCAGGGTCCACGGATACGCGACTCTAATAACCGAAATCTAGACAGAGAACAGATCGCGGTTCGGGATACCGAGAGCATACTTGCGGGGTTCGGGGACGCTGAGGGCGACCTCTGTGAACACCTCGCCGAGAGAGCGACGTCAGATAGCGGAGTGCCGGGAGGCCGAGAGCGTGGGGATTACTCACCCAAAAGCACGCTAGCGAGAGCGTGCCGGGCCCACTAGGGTAGCCCCAAATGTAGAGAGCCTAACTGAGGAGAGGGTAACTCTCGCCCAGAGAACATCACCAGGAAGAACATGGCCCTCACCTAGAGAACACCACCCGAGGAGGGTATTGCCCTCACTCAGAGAGTGATCCCGGGGAGAGGATGATCCTCACCTAGAGAGCGTAGAAGACCAATGCTGGGCATTGGGAGTCAGCTAAGGGCTCGAGAGAGAGCTGCCAGTGGTCCGCACTGGGAGCCAGCCGAAGCGGCTCTGCCGAGTGAGTCGACAGTGTCGGTAGTAGTGCCGATGCCTCCCCACTCTCGACTACGGCTGGGTGAGCTGCCGTGTGCCGGGACGTGCTGCCCTCGCCGTAGGGAGGATATCCCTAACACTAGCTTCTCCTGGAGCGCGCCGAATTCGAACGTCGCCACTGACCCCTTCCAACAACCCCTTCGAAGGATCAGCCGTCCGAATGCCTACCCCATCTAACATGGAGCGCTCATACGTCGGTATGAGTCCTATGCTATGTGCCAGGAAGTCTCATAGGGGAGCTGGGAATGTTTCCACGTGTCCGCCCTGTGCTGTTGCCTGTCTCCAGGCCTCCTAATACCCTAAGCACTCGGGCCCCAGTCCCCACACCCCTCGACGATTCGAGTAATTCCCGGGAGAGAGTCGAGATGTTAGAAGTTTTTAGAGAACTTAACCCAAAATATAGTTTAATGTGCGGGATTTCCAAAAATCCCGTTACAAGTTTTCTACAGAACTTAAGCAGGTTTGGAGGTTGTTACCACGGGAGAAAATGGCTAAGTCGTCGGCGAAGGATATTGATTCTGCTTTGTGGGATTGTATTGATGGGAGGTTGGTTAGGTAGAGGTTGAAGAGAATTGGGCTTAGGACGGAGCCTTGTCCTGTACATTTGTTCATGGGGAATGGTCCTTCAAGGTTTCCTTGTAACACAAAGTAGGATTGACAAAGTAGGATGGCAAGGAGAAAGTAGATAAAGTCGGCAATTTTCTTGGGAATTCCAATGCGAGCTAGGTCTCTGTATAGTGTGACGGGATCTACATTGTCGCACGCGCCCTGTATATCTATAAGTACACAGGCCGTGTATTGGTTGGTTGCAAAACCTGTTAATATTTCAGTCGTTAGAATAGCTAGATTGTCTGCACATGATCTAGATTTTCGGAAACCAAATTGGGTGTTTGGGAGAATGTCTTGAGTTTCAAGCCACCACGTTATGGTTATGGTTATGGTTAAAAATACGGATAGGCATTTGCTGCCCTCTTGTCACCGAACCCCTACTGGGCTATTGTGGCTCTGTTGTCCTTCTGATCCCTATAAGTCTAGGCCAGCTTTTCTCACCAGTTTTAATAGATTCCCGACGTCTAGATCCGCTACATAGCTGATACTAGGGAAGGCGGTTCCCCAGTAATTTAGCCTTGTTGTAGCCAGTGCAGGGCAGCTACAAAGTATATGCAGGCTGTCCTCGTCTGCCTCAAGGCATAGTCTGCAGCGGGCATCGCTTTCGATGCCCATGTTTTTGCAGTGTGTCCTAAACCTACCATGTCCAGTGAGGAGCCTGATCGTAGTGCTCAGTTCCTCTTTTTTCATGTTGAGTAGTTTTCCTGCCCTTTTCTTGTTTAGGGTTAGCATGAGGACTTTGGATTTTCTGCAGGTTGTGATCTGCTCCCATCGCCCTTGGTGTTCGTTCTGAAGTTTATTTTTAATTCGAGATATTCCGGTCGCGAAAGGGACTCCCACTGTCATGGCCTGGTCATCATTTGACGCCCCATGCCTTGCCAGTTGGTCCGCTATCTCGTTTCCTGTTATCCCTTTGTGGCCCGGGACTCATGCCAAAGTTATTTTATTGGTTGCTCCTAGTGCTTCTATAGCTGCCATCGTCTCCCAGACCAGCTTCGATTCGGTGCTTGGTCTCTTTAGGGCTTTGATGGCAGCTTTGCTGTCCGACCAGACGTATATATGTTTTCTTGAGGTGGGTTTTGATAGGAGAAGCTCTAGGCAGTTTTTAATTGCAAGGATTTCTGCCTGAAAAACAGTGGCCAGGGGTCCAATGGACCAGCTGTCTCTGTGGTTTTCTTTTGGCCCATATATCCCTGCACCGTATTGGTGTCCGCGGCCCGAGCCATCCGTGTACCAGTGTATTACATTGCTACCTGGGGATTGTTTTGCCATTTTCCAGTCCTTTCTGTCAGG
>NW_011887867.1:221274-228451 GCF_000806365.1 Fopius arisanus
GTTTACATGTTCTAATTTTGTTATTTTTTTGCTAAAAATGAACTATTTGTTGTTGTTTTTGTTTAATTACATAGTTAATTACTTCTGTGATTTTTTCCCAAATTATTATCTTTAATGATAAAGCCAATTTTTATTCTTGACTGGGGGGGCTCCGCCCCTGGAGCCCGGCAGGGGCGCTGCCCCTGGACTCCGCTTCTTTTATGCCTTCAACTCTACATGCTTATTAGCACAAAAAAAAGAGATGTGAGGGGGGAACTTGCTATTTTTTGGCTTTATCTTCAGACTGTTTTGGCGTTACCCAGAATGCACCACGTGGAGGTAAAGTCTGTTTGTTTGCACAAGCCCTCCAAATGAGGTAAATATAGAAAAATGAGCAAGCCTTGGATGCAATTGAGGATGAGAGGATGTGTTAGACATTTTAACACTTTTAATTCATTTGAAAATCACAAAAAAACTCTAATTTGCTTCGCTGCCTGATTAACACGCTTTGAAAAACAAAGGAGAATGAAGAAAAACAATGGCGGCAAGATTTCAGTCGAATTTATATAATTCGTGAAAAATCCGCTAGATGGTGTAAAGGGTAATAGAAAGGCTAGAAATTTTCATATAATATGATATTATAGATTTAGATTTGTTCAGTAATATATAAAATATAAACCATATTTTTCAAAAACAAGTGCTCCATTTTGCCCCTTTTTCCCTCTATATCTCGAAATACAGTGTAGAGGGAATTTTTTCATTATTTTTCTCGAACTCGCGAGACAAAATAGTTCGGAAAACAACCGTTAAATCGCGGCGCCAAAGTAATCGGAATTGTGCCTCGTTGGGGTAGTCTTCTAAGAGGTGGATGTTCGTTTTCAAGTATTTGTTAAATTTTTTCCAGTCTATTTTGTTTTTGGGAATTTTATAGGAGAATTTTTTCAAGTTTTCAGGTGGGTAATTTAGGAGTGTGGCTATGGGGAAGTGGTCGCTGCCCATGTGGTCTGTAAGGACATTCCAATTTGATTGAAGGGCTAGGTTTGAGGCGACTAGTGTGAGGTCTACGCAAGAGGGGCCTTCACCTGGGGGGCTGATTCTAGTGGGGGTTCCGTCGTTTAGGGGAAGTAGGTAGGAGTTGGCTAGAGCTTCTAATATGTTATTGCCAGACGAGCAGGAGTGTTTGCGTCCCCAGGTTGCGGAGTGGACGTTGAAGTCGCCTCCTATAATTGTGGCATGTGCATTTGGGCAAGAGTTCAAGAGGTTGGACCATTCTTGGGTTAGTATTCTTATGTTGGGTTTTTTGTAGAGTAAGATTATGGCTATGTCTCCGTTTTTTGATGGTACGTTGATTTCTCGGAGGTGGAGGTTTGATTTTTTGAGAATGGGATGTTGGTTCTGATCGCGATGGCTATTTCGTCTTTGTCTTGGTCTAGTCTGTCGTCTCGTTCAAGGTGAAGCCGTGGGATCTGTAGAGAGGGTTGGTCAGGTTTTAGCCAAGTTTCGGAGAGGAGGATGATGTCATAGTCGTGGGCTATATTGATGAGGTCTGGTAAATTTCGTCTGAGGCTTCTAGCATTCCATTGTAGTAGGCGTAGGGAAGGGTTTAGGAGTTGTGTATTTGAATTTATTCTTGAATCCATTGTTGGGGCCATTGGGATTAATATAGAGGTAGATTGTTAGTTGTGGATGGGGGGAAAGGTGTGGATTGTAGTGCGTTGAAGTGGTTGGATATTTGGTTCAGTTGGGAGCTTAGGCCAAAGGTTTGGACTAGTGGTGGTAGTTTTGTACGAAATAGTTCTAGGGGGGCGGGGGGGGATCTGATGTTTCGAAGGGCCTCTGGGACTGTATGGCGAGGGGGTGGGGGGTTGTTCTGTGTTTTGAGTTGTGGGAGTTCGTGTTGTCTTGCTGTGTGGTGTTGGAGGATGAGGGTTTGTTGTTTTTAGGTTTGTTGTGTCTTGAGGTTCGGGGGCTGGAGTTCCTGTGAGAAGGGTGTTTTATTTTAGAGGGAGGTGGGACTGAGTCTTCTTGACTTGATTCTGATTTTGAGCTCGTGTGGATTCTCTTGCCAAAGACATTTATATCAGGTCTTTGTTGGTCGAGCTCCACATCTGATTGAGGATCATTGGTGATGTGATTGGGTTTTTGGATGAGGGGGTGTTGAAGCTAATGAGGGTGTTTGGAGAGACGTGGTGGGCATTTTCTATGGGGATGCCATTGCGAATGAGATAGTTATGATATTCTGATTGCTTGGCTGCTAGCATGAGAGATTGTTCCTTTGTCAGTTCTTTGGGTGAGTCTGTGAGTGGTCGTTTAGGAGAAGGTTGGAGAGAGAGGGAGGTTGGAGGTAGTTTGCCGGGTTGATATTGTTGATTTTGCTTATTTCATTGTAGTTTTCGCCTGTTTCGTCGTGGTTTTCGTTTATTTCGTTGTGGTTGTTGTTTGGGTCATCCATTTTGAGAGATGTTGGTTTGGTGGCGCGATCGCTTAGAGAGGTTATGTTGGGGCGTGGCCCCTCAGTAAGGTTTTTTCTTTTGTTGGTTCGGCTCCGGTTATTTAGTCGTTAATGAATTTGCCTATGACTTTGTTGTTCGTCTGAGTTCGCTTCTGCACTCACTGCGTCGATTATCACTTATAAATGATTCTATACTGCACTGCTGGGCACGTGGTTTAGGATGAGAGCATTAGGTTAAGAGCGCGCACTCAAGTACGACCGTACGATACGGGGCTTAAGGTCGACCAGGGTTCGATACCGACGCATACTCGTATCTAACTCCGGACGAAAACACGTAGCTCCGACAAAGGTGCCGTCGCTGTTTTTACTTGCGTCGGTGAAAATTCGGTAGTAGTCAAAATATAAAAATATAATCTCAACATTTTTCGCTACGCATGAATTTGGATATCGGTCTGACGTCTTGATTATTTGGTTTTAGTATGTACCGCCTAAGCGGTACGCCCGAGCTGACAATTTCATCTTATTCGGATTGTCAATCCCTGTACGAATTATTTTTCGAAGGCTGAATTCACTGGCTCACTTGAAGAAAACGCATAACACGGTTCAGGTGGTAGCGAGTAAAATATATTCCTAAGTATTGACACTCTTACAACGTTCTTACTGAGCTGACTAAATTAAACCAATGTTGCCTATCCGCCATATGCACGTCAACTGTATCCTCAATTTTCCTAGGGGTTTGTCCAAAGGTCCTTCAGAATCTCCCTTCTCCGCACAACTTATACCAAAAAAGCGGTTTCCCAAAGGTGGTGAAAAAAAAAAGTGGCATTAAAAAGGGATGCAGATAGGACGACGAGAATTTGTGAAACGTTATAGACTTGGCGTTGGAATTTTTTTGTGAACTTCGAATGCTGGGAATACATTGGAGATGTTTTGCTGGGTAAAACTCTTTTTTTTTGTGAAACGTGAGATCTTGCGACCTTGGCGGGTTCGAGTACTTCGTTTTTTCTTCTGTCAATACGTGTATGACGTGAGGAATTTTCCTCACGTTGATTTTAATGTTTAAGGCGAAAGGCGATCTGGAGATTAAATAAGTCTGTATTTAGCGACTTGTTCCGTCTTGAGATCCAACTTCCCCTCAGGAACTGTTTGACTGTATGCAGACATTGTCATTGATGATGTTAAGACAATGTATGTGCACCAGACCGTGGGAGTGCTTAGCTAAGCATCTTGCGGCTGAAGCTTTTCTAAGGCCCCTCGAAAAGACAGATTACGGTCAGAAGTGAAGCAGGGAAAAATCTGCTGCTATTTACATTTCATTAAATATGTCTAGAAGAACGAACTGCAGTTTAATTGGCAGTCCTTTCAGTAATTAGAGGATTATTCCATCTAGGCCGGAGGAGGAGTGATCTCTTTTGGTTGTAAGAATAGAATTGAATTCAGTGAAATCAAAGAAACCATCTAGGATGGATATTGAAGTTTGAAATAGGAGGGAGTTAGGGTTTGAGGTGGGAGAAACAGGAGCTATTTTAGTCAGCGAGTTATTAATGGCTTCTTTGATTAGGTCGGAGTCTCGGGGTTATCCGGCCTGGTTTTATTTCATGAATTTTTTAGAACTCTGTTCGATCTCCGGACATATTTCCCGTTTTTCCGGAAATCAATGCTTTCCGCGAACTTTGAAAAATATGATTTTTTTGTTTGAATGTTCTAATAGCAGACGCAGCTGTATGCTTGCACCTGATCATATCACATTCTTTTTTGGTGTATCGGTAGTTCTTGTAGGTAGTCCTTGGTAGTCTCTTGGTCGTCGCACATTCCTCGTCCCACCATTTCACTGAATTTGTATGTAATTCACGGGGCACAGTTTCTCTTACCGGAGTACTTTGTTGAACTGCTCGTGTTATGTTTTCAATGAGTAAGGAGCATTTTCGTAAAGGTTCTAGCTCGAGGAAGGATGAATCCAGGTTTTCGGGAAATGATTCTGATACGAGTATCTATAATTTTTCTCAACCAGAATTTCCCGATGTGATCTTTAAGGAACGTTTGTGGTAGATGTTTCGTTCTGTTGTAAGGCTTATCATCAGTCGATAATGATCTGATCCCCACGTTTCGTTATTGACAGTCACTGTTATTATATCTGCAATGTCGGGTGTGGAAAATACTAGATCTAAAGTTGAATGTTTATTTCTGTATATGTCCAAGTGTGTACAGGTGGGCGAATGGTGTAGAAATAAATTTTCAGTCTGGATACACTCGAGTAACTTCTCCCCATTGGGCTCACTTTTCACACAGTTCCACGATGGATCATTTGCATTAAAATCTTCTACTAGAACGGATCTCGGATATTTACGCGTTATCAACGTGATTTTCGGTTAATATTCTAGCTGAAGGGTCGTCCCAGACATTCTGTAGCATGCAAAGATGGCGATTGGCTTGGAGATATTAGGTAGCGGAATCACAGTAATTTGCATGTCCGGGTGGATGAACGCGCGGATATCTATTATTTTCATGCTGATGTGGTTTCTGTAGATGAAGGCAATGCCTCCAGCATTCCTGCATTTCTCTTCTCGGTATGTTTGGCAACTGGGGAATCCTAATTTGCGAAGGTTTTGGGGATTAATTTTTGTTTCCAGACAGATGATGATATAGTTTTCTCTAGTCACCAAGTGAACGTTTTCGTAGTGCTTGCGAATACCCCGTACATTGCTCTGATGTCAACGGCTGTTACTCCTCTTTTTAAGCTAATTTATTTGCTTATCCTGGCTACTAGAAGACTACGTATCACTGTCAAGGCCGTACTCAAGTTGCTTTGCCAATTTTCTAGTGAAAATCTTGATTGCTAAGTCGTCAATATATATTCCTATATAACGAAGGAAGAGTATTAGATTATATAATCGTTCATTGAGTTCCGCTTTGATTTCATCAACTGCCCGTTTGTTTTGCCACGCTACGATAATTTACAATATATTTCTTTTACTCAACTTTTCATATTCAATACCCCATTGTTTGCCGGACCCTTGAAGCCTTGCTTAAAATCGGAGTGTCTTAGCACGGGTAAATTCTTCCGTAAATTGAGCAACCTTTGGTAGTTTTGTTTTCGAATTCCTCCTCTTTAAGTGTTTAGGGGTGATAAAACCTTCAGAATCTGGGCTATCATCACTCTCCGTGATGTTTGGGTGGTTCTTTTTCAATATTGATTGGCCTTGATCGCTTTAGTGTCTTATCGTTCTCGAATCTTCCAGCCTTAGTTTCGCTGGTTTTGCTTGTGTTGCCGCGACATTTGATCGAGGCTGTCCCATATTCCATATCAGATTCATGTGCTACTTCCCTCTTTTTCGGTAAACTCGGAAATTCGACGTTTTTCACATCATCGGAAGTTAGTGAAACTGGTACGGGTCACTTTGATTTTCTATATCGCTTTCTTCATTTTCCCACTCTTTCTGAGCTGGGATAGGTGTGTCTGAAAGGGATCCGTTATCTGGATTACCAGACATTTATTACGGAAGTGACCATTTTGCTTGCAGTGGAAGCAGGCTGGATTGTCTATGGATGGGTTGCGGAAGTAGTCAAAATTATTCCAATTGAGTTTTATGACCTTGGGAAGTTTTGTCTCGTCGGGAGGGTTGATGGAGGTTTGTCGATAGAAACTCTTTATATATTCATATCCAGATACTTTTTACCCTGCTTCAATCTACATGATCGATGCGACGGTCTCCACGCCATTCTCAGCATATTTTTTTCTTGAGGATGTAGTGTGGTAGAAAAGAGTGTAAACTGAAAATTATAAGTCGCTTAGTCTGTGAAACCAATGGTTTGATTTTCAGCTATTCTCTATTGATCGATAATTCTGTTTGAATACTAATCAGGTTCTCAGCTATGCCGAGAAAATCAACATAAATACACACTTCACCTCCTTGAGTCGGGACATCGAGAAGACTTAAGCACCACCACTAAGATCACATATGCACGTCATAAATCTTTTTACAGGTATACCCTGAATATAATCTATTTCAATGGCCTGTTGTTTATCGGGATAGGCGCCCCCTGCCAGTTTTTTAGAGTAAAAACCGCTTTGCGGAGCAGTTGTCGGTTGTCTGTAATTCCATTGGATGCAACCGTCACCTCATAGGTGTAGACTGCCATTATAGTGGTTTTCCTTTCTATTTGTAGTTTAAAGAAATTCAAGGACTTTCTGCAAGTAGAAAAGAGGGGGGGATTACACTACTGACACAATGTATATGAAAGACAATATTAATAAAAGTTTGGTCCTAGAATTATAAATACTTATTTCGTTACGTTACTTAAAACAAGTATATAACTATATTCATTTTAATTATAACGCGTATTGTGACGAGGCAGAATTTTGCACCCCCCCCCCCCCCCCCCCCTAATTAATACTTATTATTTTTCCTAGGCTAAGTTAGGTTTAAGTTACTCTTTTTTGCCATCGTTGGATAACCCATTCCCGAGATACTCCTTCCCCCTACCCCATTTTCCCTCGCCGCGGTACTCACATCAACCGTGGAAAAGGACGACAACGATGAAGAAGAAAACCCCTCCCCCCGTTTCCCCTTGACGCCGCACTCATCGAAGACTGGCTAAAAGAAGAACACCCCCCACGAAGAGACTGGAGACCACGTGACTTGGAAAAGAGAGAGACATCCCTCAACTGACCCTCAAGGAATAACTAAGAAGAAAAGGACACTCGATGACGAGTGCCCCCGAGTAACCCCCATTATGACCGATAAT
>NW_011887867.1:230111-233110 GCF_000806365.1 Fopius arisanus
TTCAATTATGTGGTGCCAACTACCAGTCACCCGATAATTCACTCATAAATATTAAAACGTCTGTTTGCCATCGAGCGGCGGTCCGCAAACTTGTTATGAGCATTGGCTGAAGCTGAAGTATAGTACTGAAGTATAGTACTATAGTACGGGATGCCTGATCGTACATTACGAGTTTGAAAACCTAAATTACGAACTAAAACCACATAAATTACCCCCAGAAAGTCGTAAATTACGGTTTTTATGCCCTGCATTACAATGGTTATGCCGTAAATTATGAAGACTCATATCGTGAATTATAAGATTCGACTTCGTCAATTACGTGCTTGGCCCCATATTTTACGACCTCAAACCCGTAATTTTCGATTCGATTTCGAATCTTGTAATTCACGAGATAGATCCGCGTAATTCACGAATTCGGAATCGTAATTTACGGGATCGATCTCCTAATGTACGAGTTTTAGGACGTAAAATACGAGAGAAAATCGCAAATGCAAGGACACATCTTAGAGTAGTATATTACGCACGAGTTCCATACAAAATTTTATGTCATCGCGATGGCACCGATGGCATAAAAACTTTTTCGGGCCACATCGAATCTTCATGTTTGACGATATTTTGGGTTATATGAACATGACGTTCAGTGACTTTCGTGCAAATTTTTTTCAAGGAAACTTTACAAATGTTGAAAATGTTTAAAGTTGAGCATAAATATACGTGAAAACTCACCGAATTAACGTCGACAGCTTTCGGACATTTCCGGGTTGTCGAATGAGGGGGCAACGGCCAGTCTTGACCTCTCCCCCCCCCCCCCCCGCTCAAATTTCATTTCAACGTCGCTAACCGAACAATTACCATCGTTTTTCACCATCTATCGTATCGTTCTTACCAAAACTCAACTGCGCCATTATTCATTTTCGAATAATCTCAATCTTTTTGTATATCACCGTCTTTAATTCACTTCGCGTTAATATCCAATTGATAATCAACAAAGTTGTGCTACATCAAGAAGGTCAACCAGAACCGTGTAAATAACATACTCTGACAAAAAGAGTTTGTCTAATAAATCGGTTCGCCTTGCGACTGAGATCTCGCTTTTTTCATTAAATGCACCACTCACAAAATTATTCCCGTTTTCCGTCGCCCGAACTCCCAATTCACCGTACATCATCAAACAGAAAATTTTGGAATCGTC
Organism: Fopius arisanus; assembly: GCF_000806365.1. Lineage (NCBI taxonomy): Eukaryota > Metazoa > Arthropoda > Insecta > Hymenoptera > Braconidae > Fopius > Fopius arisanus. The sequence continues at coordinate 231,304 of NW_011887867.1, forward strand.
ACTAAAAGGTGAAAGAAATCGAAGACGGCAAATTCTGAGAGAAATAAGAAGCTGTCTTCCATGGCTTCCGTAAAATTTCTCAAATTTACAAAAATTGCCGAATTTTCCACATTTTTGTAATTTTTGAATATTTTATGGAAAAATATTGAACAAAAGTCACTGAAAGTCTTTGCAATTTAGAGTCAAGCCTTCCAAAGCTTTGAAAAGCAGAGACTGTCGGAGCCTCAAATATCAGTGCTTCTTCCCAGGTGGGAATTGACCATTGGTCCTAGCTGAGACCAAGCTTTAACCAAGCTTGATCCAAGCGTGATCCAATCGTTAACTATTCCTTTAATTTATCTAGAAATTATTGATCAAAATAATGAAAAAAAGTAAAATAATTATTTTGTTGTTACTAATACAAGTCAATTTCACACCGATTTACCTATCGCTGATGAATGGATCATTGGAAAGAACTAATTAATTAACTTAAAAATTGACCGCCGCAACCGAGATTCGAACGCACGACCCTAACATTACGAAACCTACGCCTTACCACTAAGCTAACGCGCGCCTATGATTTGTCATTTTCAATTGTACCTATGAAGTCTATGTCAACTTTGTAGAAATAATGTTGTTGAATAACGTTCTATTTGTGTAATTCAACCAACATCACTACTTATTTACTTAATTTACATTATTAACATAAGTTACTTTTTCTTGATCAACCCCCCGGCCCCCATTCCTCTGTGACTCATAATCCTCATTACGAACATACGCACAAATTTGTTTTATCTGCAACGAATTGATTGTTCTTATAATTATTTTTTTTATTACTATTATTATTATTATTTATAATAATCCTGAAGCGAGTCAAAGTTTACACAGGGCATTTCAAAGGATCTTAACTGGGCCTCAATAATTCATACCTCGGTTGAGCCTAATGATAAGCTTAGTATGCTCAGCCTCAGCCCGCTTAGACTGAACCGAGCATGTACTCAGCATGATATAAGTCATCCTCAAGAAACCAAAGCTGGTTCTAATCTGTTTCGAGCCTTGGACCAAGCAGCCTAAGGAGATTCAAAATATTATGCAGGCCCATACTTCAGCTTCACTGGACGAGGCCTCAGCCAAGTCTGAATATAAGCTTAGGCTATTTAGGCCCAGTACGCTGACACTGACAGAAGCCTCAATTCACCTTGTTATGAACCATTCTTATCAAGACAAGAATGATTCGAGTCTGTGTCTAGGCTTGGACTCAGCAGCCTGAAGGGAGCCAGAATTGTCCAAATGTATTCCAAGGGCTCTTAACTTAGCCTCAATGGATAAAGCCTCGGCCAAGCCTGAGTAAAAACCTGGCCCGTCGAGGCTCATTGAGTTGAGGTTTACATGAGCCTGTTATCAGCCTAATATATCCCACCCTCAACAAGTCAAGGTCAGTTCAGGCCTGTATTAATCCTCATATTGCCAAGCCTCGGTAAAACAAGGTTTGCAAAAGGTTGGCCCCATCGTCGAGCCTTTGAATTCCTACCTGGGCTGTGAATCAAACAGGTCGCGAGGGCAAGAGTGTCGGTAATTCGAAAAGACCAGCAAACGCGAGAGTGTCGATAATTCGAGGAAATCGTGACGAAAGAAAACATCCGATATAGAGCGGAGTGGGGGTATGATGGAGAAACAATCGATGGACGGAATGAAAAAAATGAATTCACTTTTGTAAATTCGAAAAAATGTTCAACAAATTGGGGAAAAATTGTCTCGCAAATATATATTCAAACGATTGGGAATCGCTTGAAACGTCGAGATTTATGGGTCCCTCGGAACTTTTTTT
>NW_011887867.1:238735-244714 GCF_000806365.1 Fopius arisanus
ATTGGGGAAAAATTGTCTCGCAAATATATATTCAAACGATTGGGAATCGCTTGAAACGTCGAGATTTATGGGTCCCTCGGAACTTTTTTTTTTAAACAATAGCTTTTTTGTTAACAAATTTAAAAATGATTAAACAAATTCGGGAAAAATTGTCTCGCAAATGTATACTTAAACGATTGAGAATTGTCTGAAACGTGGAGATTTATGGGTCCCTCGGAACTTTTTTTTTTAAAGGATATTTTTTTTGTTACCAAATTCAAAAATGATTAAACAAATTCGGGAAAAACTGTCTCGGAAATGTATACTCAAACGATTGAGAATCGTCTGAAACGTGGAGATTTATGGGTCCCTCGGAACTGTTTTTTTTAACGATAGCTTTTTTGTTAACAAATTCAAAAATGATTAAACAAATTCGGGAAAAATTGTCTCGCAAATATATATTACAACGATTGCGAAGGGTCTGAAATGTGGAGATTTATGGGTCCCTCGGAACTTTTTTTTTTAATGATAGCTTTTTTGTTAACAAATTCAAAAATGATTAAACAAATTCGGGAAAAATTGTCTCGCAAATATATATTCCAACGATTGCGAATGGTCTGAAACGTGGAGATTTATTAGTCCCTCGGAACTTTTTTTTTTAAACGATATCTTTTTTGTTAATAAATTCAAAAATGATTAAACAAATTGGGGAAAAATGGTCTTGCGAATATATACTCAAACGATTGGAAATCAGCTGAATCGTCGAGACTTACTGGTCCGTGAGAACTTTTTTTTTTCCACGGTTCTTTTTTTGTTAACAAATTCAAAAATGATTAAACAAATCGGGGAAAAATGGTCTTGCGAATATATACTCAAACGATTGGGAATTAGCTGAATCGTTGAGATTTACTGGTCCCTCGGAACCTTTTTTTTATAACGATACTTTTTTTGTTAACAAATTCGACATTTCTTTAACAAATCGTTAAGAAATTGTCACGCCAGTATATATTCAAACGATTTAGAATCGTAGTAAACGTGGAGATTAGTTTGTCCTTGGGACAATTTTTTGTGCAACGTCATTATTTTTGTTAACAAATGTCGAATTTGTTCACAAAAATAAATACGTTGACAAAAAAATGTTCTGAGGGACCAATAAATCTCCACGTTAAAACGTAAACACGTTTCTCAGTCGTTTGAGTCCATACTTGCGTGACAATTTTTCGCGAATTTGTTCAACAATTTTTCACATTTGTTATCAAAAATGAACCCATTGGAAAAAAAAGGTTCCGAGGGATCAGTAAATCTCGACGATTCAGCTAATTCCCAATCGTTTGAGTATATATTCGCAAGACCGTTTTTCCCCAATTTATTTAATCATTTTTGAATTTGTTAACATAAAAGGAACAATGGAAAAAAAAGGTTCCGAGGGACCAGTAAATCTTGACGATTCAGCTAATTCCCAATCGTTTGAGTATATATTCGCAAGACCATTTTTCCCAATTTGTTTAATCATTTTCGAATTTGTTAACAAAAAAGGAACCGTGGAAAAAAAAAGTTCTCAGGGACCAGTAAATCTCGACAATTCAGCTGATTCCCAATCGTTTGAGTATATATTCGCAAGACCATTTTTCCCCAATCTGTTTAATCATTTTTGAATTTGTTAACATAAAAGGAACAGTGGAAAAAAAAGGTTCTGAGGGACCAGTAAATCTCGACGATTCAGGTGATTCCCAATCGTTTGAGTATATATTCGCAAGATAATTTTTCCCAAATTTTTTAATTAATTATTGAATTTGTTGACAAAAAAAGAACCGTTGAAAAATAAACGTTCCGAGGGACCAGTAAATCTCGACGTTTCAATTGATTCGCAAAAGTTTGAGTATATATTCACCAGACATTTTTTCCTCAATTTGTTGAACAATTTTTCGAATTTACAAAAGTGAATTCATTTCTTTCATTCCGTTCATCGATTGTTTCTCCATCATACCCCCACTCCGCTCGATATGGGATGTTTTCTTTCGTCACGATTTCCTCGAATTATCGACATTCTCGCGTTTGCTCGTCTTTCCGAATTATCGACACTCTCGGGTTCGCGCTCTGCCTTATCTATACCCAAGCCCTCCGAAAGTTATCGACACTCTTGCCCTCGCGACCTGTTTGATTCACAGGTACACCCGCAAAATTAGTTCGGCTAGGGCGGCCAGACAATTTCGCGGTTGAAGCCTCGCCATTGGCGTTAGTAATCTCCCTTATAATCTCTGTCAACACGACTTAGATTTTTGGAGATGAAAAAAGCCCCCTATTAACAACTGGACTGAACATTTTTTTCATTTTGTTATGTACGATAGAATGGTCGAGTAAACATAGACTCAATCTCAGCAATTAGAGATACTTTAGTTTATTAATACCTAACTAAAGAGTAACGGTTTACTCTAATACAATAAAATATGATTTTTAAGTGGACTCAAGTAATTCAATCTATAGTGAACTCGAAAATGAGACCCTGAGACCTGTGTGATCTCGGTTTTTATTGTAAACCGTGGCACACTTGCCTCGATTCATATTACCAAACGCTCTCGTTTGGTAATACATTGCTGACTCTTAAGTTCTTCAGTATTACATTATTCCATAACATTATTGTGTCACTTGATGACACTATCTGAAAATCTGGGACACAACAATTTCACAAAATTCGGTAATCAAGTACGCTTTTAGTAATTAAGTAACATTTTTTTAATAAAAAAAATGAAATCTGCGAGTAGCAACATCAGAGTAAAAATTTAGGAGTGATTATATGGATAACGAATTTCGTAAATTATAGTTTAATAAAAAAAATGCAAACAACATCAAGAATTATAATTGGGAGAATATTTCCATATAAAATCAAAGAACAAGATGGAAGAATTTGGTTAATGTTATCGAATCAATTCAGTTGAGTTGTTTTTTAGATTTGGTTGAATGGACAGAATATTCGTTGAAGTTAATTAAGTATCATGGTAATTCAATGGAATATATTCTCCAATGTACGTAGATGAAGAGAACCGCCCTGTCGATGCAAACGAGTATAGTCAATAATACCTAGTTGCTGAACCTCGGTCGACGCGAATTCTATCTAGCATTGTCTGATACACGAGCTATTAACATGTTTTGTCAGATATACATGTTTATGTATATCTATATTACGGATGAAGGCCCCATTTTGTACGTCTCTGTACAGCTTTGATGGAGCCCGTAATTTAAAACTTGACCAAGGCGCGTACCTCCAGCATCCAACTCGATGACTTTTCTATATTTTATGAACTTTGGCTCAACTTTAGGCATCCTGACTTGATCAATCTGGCTCAATCTGATATTAAGCTCTATACAATCTTCATTCCATCGTTCCTTTTTATCTTATTCCTTTTTATTAATTTCTTTAATATGAGTACGCTTAACGTGTTTTTATATTTATAGTGAATGCTCGATTTTTCCTAATATTGTATATGCTTCTTATTTTTTTTGCATATTAGGCTTTACAAACTATGTAAACGGTTAACTGAGTAGTGCGTTCTAGATAATGTACGATTATAGAAAGAAATATTCAAAGATAACTCAGCAGTGTGGTATCTTAAGACTCACAATTGTGGTCATCATCCATCCATTTCACATCCCCGTGTGTGTATAAGATAACAAAAACAACGAAAACTTCCTAGAATATTCCCCAGCTCAAAGTGGACACAATCTTCAACAAATTGACTTTTACTTTTATTAAAATGACACAAATTTTTAATTTCCTACCAAGAGCCACCTTTGATTCTTATTAAGAAAATTCTTATCACTTTGAATAAGTTATTGTTTATCGGTTATTGTTCCATCCCCGTATCATCATCCACACTTAACTCATGATTGTCCGCATATCGGTTTGGTGTGAAATATTATGTCATATTAGCACTTTTTGTCATGTTGTTTCTATGATTTGGTATTGTTGGACCCTCCATCTTATAATATGAACATAATGTCCTGAAACGATGCGGAATTTTTGGCTTGCCAATAATGTTTTCTTCATTATTACATTATTTTACATTACATTATTACATTACATTAGTAACATTAGTATTTTTACATGACATTATTGTAAAAAAATTCCAATAACACGTCAATTTCGTAGTATTTCCAACTGTTTATTCGAATTTGTAGGCTAAGTTTTTTTTTACCAACAATAATAATGGAAGTCGGTATGGGTGAAATACGTAAAAATTGGTGCTTTCACCTAGAAACAACAATCGAAACAAGTAAGGGAAAGAAATGATAAAAATCAGTACAATAAATTCAGTGATGGCATAAGTTATAGGAAAACTTGTAGGAAAAAAACCTAAAAATGTTCTAGGAACAATTTGAATAAGAAAACAACCGAAGAGTATGGACAGTTGTTTCAGTAATATAATTAAAAAGAGAAAGAAAAAAAAACAGATAACGTGAAAAATTCAAAAATAATGAAAGATAGTATAACTTGAGAACGCTGTCAAGGAAGAGAGCCAGTAAAACGTGTCAGGAAACGTTTGAAGCAGAAAACAACAGAGGGCAAAAGAAGTTTTTTTAATCAATTGAATTGTAAATTGAATAAGTTTATATGAAAATGGGCGATATGACTAAATCTTAAGATACCGCTCTAGTAGCTGTTAAATTCCTACCGAGAAAAGTTCACCATGATTGCTTCCAAACTTTGCTCATTATTGAAATAGTTGAGCAATGTTCGAATCTTTCATAAAATTCATTATTAGAATGAGTATCAAAATTAATTTTTTAAGTTTAAAATTATCTTCTTTTCTATAGGAAACAATGGGATACGATCCAAAAGCTACAATGAAGGAGGGCACTGTGAACAATACGCTGATAATGAGACATCACATGGAATGAATGACGGAGAATGCTCCCTAGAGGAAATTAATTAGTAGAACCAGAATGATCGAGAATCAGTTGAAAAAAACATATAAATATTTTATCCTCCTCCAACATTATCATAAAACAAGGCAGATTGGAGCAAAAAAAACTGGCTTTTTTTTTTTTTTTTTTTCAAAAGGAATGTTGAAATAAGTGTTTTTCTTTGCCTGAATCTCCGCCATTCAAATAATGAAGTTTTTTACAGTTAGAGGTGAAATTTCAATTCGATAGTTGCGCAATACGTTAAAACCAAAACTCAATGGCTGATTTTTATAAAGTGATCTAAGTGGCGGGAAATTGTCTCACATTAAGGCCCGGCCTTCTCGTCGTGGGAAAATTTGGGTGACTTTTACCCCCCCACAGTTTGCGGCAGACTTCGAAGCTCCATCTAAAAAATACACGGTCGATAAGAGGAAAAGTGACAAGACGACACACTTTTCCAGGGCCGTCTAGGGCTCCGAAGTCAGGGTTCCAAATTTTCGGGCCCCCTTCGGAAAAAATAGAAGTGGGAATGAGAAATCCATTTTTATTAATTTTTTTAAACAAATAGGCGCATGGCGGTGAAAAAGGGGGGAGGGGGCATGGATGTGAGGGTGACATGAAAGTTTGGGTATCGGATGAATCCGTCGGAAAATAATGAAGGATTGACAGTGGCATAAGTGTGGCAGGGTAAAATAGGGTGTTGATGGTGCAGTGAGTGCATGTGTGAAAATGAAGGGTTGAGGCTGGGATGAGCCTGGCAGAGTAAAATAGGGGGTTGATGGTGGAGTGAGTGGACGGAAAAAAATGAAGGGCTGAAACTGGGATGAGTGTGGCAGGGTAAAATAGGGGGTTGATGGTGGAGTGAGTGGAAGGCAAAAAATGAAGGGTTGAAACTGGGATGAGTCTGGCAGGGTAAAATAGAGGGTTGATGGTTAAATGAGTGCCAGGAAAAAAAAAGGGTTGAAGCTGGGATGAGTGTGACAGCGTAAAATAGGGGGTTGATGGTGGAGTGAGTGGAAGGAAAAAAATGAAGGGTTGAGGCTGGGATGAGTCTGGCAGGGTAAAATAGAGGGTTGATGGTTAAATGAGTGCAAGGAA
>NW_011887867.1:244935-249378 GCF_000806365.1 Fopius arisanus
CGAGCGCCTCCCGGTGAAATGAGGGTTTAGCATGCGATAATAGCCCTTCTCCTGCCATGAACCCCCTTTTTTACTCTGCCGCACTCATCCCAGCCGCAACCCTTCATTTTTTCCCTTGCAGTCATTCCATCACCAACCCCCTATTTTACCCTGCCGCACTCATCCCAGCTTCAACCTTTCATTTTTTTTCCTTCTGCTCACCCCACCATCAACCCCCTATTTTACCCTGCCAGACTCATCGCAGCCTCAACCCTTCATTTTTCCTCTTGCCCAAATTCCACCCTCAATCTTCTATTTTACCCTGCCGCGTTCATCCCAGCCTCGACCCTTCATTTTTTTTCTTGCACTCATTCCACCACCAATCCCGTATTTTACCCCAGCGCACTCACCCCAGCCTCATCCCTTCATTTTTTTTCTTGCACTCATTCTACCACCAACCCCCTATTTTACCCTGCCGCACTCACCCCAGCCTCAACCCTTCATTTCTTCCCTTGCCCACATTCCACCCTCAATCTTCTATTTTGCCCTGCCGCACTCATTCCAGCTTCAACCCTTCATTTTTTTTCTTGCACTCATTCTACCACCAACCCCCTATTTTACCCTGCCGCACTCATTCCAGCTTCAACCCTTCATTTTTTTTCTTGCACTCATTCCACCACCAACCCCCTATTTTACCCTGCCTTCATTTTACCAACCCTTCATTTTCTCATAGGCACTCACTCCATCATCAACCCCTTATTTTACCCTGCCACAGTCATCCCAGCTTCAACCCTTCATTTTTTTCCTTCCACTTACTCCACCATCAACCCCCTATTTTACCCTGCCGCACTTTTATTACAATCTGAAACCTAATTACCGACATGGCAGAAGTTATAATCTTTTATTTGATCCCAAAATCGGACCTTTTTATGTACGATTTTCACTGTAATTAGTATTCCCGTAAAACCCAATTATTTTATGAAAATCTAGAAAATTGTGGGGATTGTGGGGGAAAAAATGGCCGGGAAACGTAGATAAGTGGGAGTGAGATAGCTAAGGTAATGAATATCTCACTCCCACTTATCTACGAAGTAGGGCGATTTTTTAGGCCGGAATCCCCAGAATTCCCTAGATTTTAATAAAGCAATTGGGTTTCACGGAATTACAAATTACGGCCAAAAAACAGCATGAAAAATTATGCTTTTCGTCTCGAAAGAAAGGTCATAACCTGCGACATGTCGGCAATTAGGTCTCAGAGGGTAACAATTGTCGGGGGAGTTCAATTACTCATCAATAAATGCACACATTAGACATCACAGATGGCCGTTTCAGAACGGGAGGGAGTGAGACAGTTAGAGAAATTGCTATCTCACTCCCACTCATGCGCAATACCCCATTGGAAGCATCCGGTGTCCCATTTTTCAACGTCCGTCTCTGAAGCTCATTCCGGCGTGTTCGTGAGTTGATGGTGGCGCCATCTGCCAGATTTCGGGGTAGTTAGGATTCCCTGAAATTGACAGGTCTTCACCTCATTTATGGGAATACTAATTACGCGTAATCAAAGTGATTAAAAATTCCGGTATTTGACCCAAACGAAAGGTCAGAGTGTTTAATACGTCGGCAATTATGTCTTGAGTGGATGTTGTGTACCTGAAATTTATAAATCGTGTTTATTCCGTGAGTGTAATTTAGCCGCCATCATGGCACGTGATGTGCTATTTTATTATAATGTGCAGTGGAAAAAAGGCTGTTTTATTTTCGCGTAATTGAACTCCCCCGACGGTTATTCCCCTCTCAGACCTGATTGCCGACATATCGCATATCATGACCTATTTTATCATCCCAAAATTATAATTTTTGATCACTTTATTCGCCCGTAATTAGTATACCCGTAAAACGCAATAATTTCATTGAAATCTAGGGAATTCTGGGGGAAAAAATCCACTAGATTTTGAGAAGGCCGGGCCTTAAAATCAAATACATTGGAATGATATTTGTGAAAAAATGATCGTTAGCAAGTTCTCGAGCTTCATACTAAAAAATGAGTATCCATATATCTGAGAAATGGAACACTATTAAAAAATAAACAGACGTTTTCTAAAATGGGCATTTCATCTCAAGTCAGTATGTTTTGCTCGGTCTATGAATGTCACATTCGTTGAAAACAAAGGTTATGCCAGAGTTGTCTATACTATTTTATGTTGTCATGCAGGAGTCGAGTTGAAGTACGCTGCGTACACGGAGAAAAACTTCCATTGAAAATTAGTAAGAACCTTCCCTAAAAATCAGTGTACTCTATCAATAAGAAATTGAAATGCTGCTGACTCATTTTTTCGGAAGGGTCACATGAGAAACTGGAGGAAACGCATGAAAAAGTAGTGCATGCCTCTCAAAAATTGGGGTGCCACATACGAATTTTTGAGTGAGGCATACCATTTTGTCCAGTGTCTCCCTCGATTTCCTTGTACACCCCATGTTACGTCCCAGCGTTGGTGAAAAGGTACACTAAATTTTGAGAGAATTTTTTCTCAGTGTATCGCATAGCATACGATAAACTGACCTTACTGTACGGTGTGACATAAATATTATCCTAACATTCCTTAACTGCATCTCATGTTGATCGGACGTTTTATATGTATCAAATAGTAGTATTTATGGTCATTGGAAAAGTCATAAACTTAGTTCAAAGCGAGGCATCAAAATTGTACATAGACTTTCATGATACACGTTGTTTCTTACCAGTATCAGAAGATCTTGACGACGTAATCAAAAAAAGTACTTCCTGATGAAGCCGAAGATAGTCTTTCTCGCATCTATCATAATATGTTATATAAGCGCCTTATGTGCAAAAATTTTAGTATTCAAACAATTATATAAATTTAATTGAAAACTAGTCTATTTTTGAATTACAATGAATTTACCCTGGCAATTTTGGGGCCACGTTATATATACGGAGTAGCGTAGATGTAGCGTAGATGTGTGTAGATGTGTGTAGATGTGTTTTTTATTGTAAAAAAGCATGGAATAATGCGGAATAACGATTGTAACATTCATAATTAATAAATAAGGACAAGTTCGAAGTTATAAAATAATTAGTGGATAAGTTAGAAGCAATTAGAGTTGTGTAATAAATGTCACTAAACGCCATGGGAAAGGGATTTGGCCAGATGCAGACGGCGTGAAGTTCGTAGAGAAATTTGTGATGGGATACGATGGAATCGCAGTGCAGCAGAAGGCGGGGGGAACAACGCCGTAGAAATAATTAATAATTAATTGTTAAGGCCCGGATGGAGGGAATTTTTTCTTGATTGGCGATTTTACGTCCTCCTACTTCGCGGTCAAGACCCGAACCTTGATCTCAAGCGATGCCTTGTCGGTAACTACGGCAATCGCTGGAAACCAGGGAAACATTGGACAGTGGGGCTTCCGAGGGCGCCGGAAAATTTTTTCATTCCCTATGCCACTAAGTGACATGAGAGATTTATATCTCAACAGAGCGGAGAGGTGGTGAGGGGTCGCGGGGGGGGGGGGGAGATGTATCCAAATGTGGAATCCACATTTTTCGACCATCACTAAACCACTTTTGAGATGATCGATGTGATAAAAAAAAAGTCTCTACAGGGGTAACTAAATCGACTCACGGGGTGATTCTGAGTCGATCTGTACCTATAAATTTCAATCTTTTTTTTCACCCTCACTAACCCTCCCTCAAAATGACCGATGGGATGAAAAAAAAGTATTTACAGGGGTGGGTAAATCGACTCAGGGGGTGATTCTGAGTCGATCTGTACCTATAAATTTCGACATTTTTTTTTCACCCTCACTAACCCTCCCTCAAAATGACCGATGGGATAAAAAAAATGTCTCCACAGGGGTGGGTACATCGACTCAGGGGGTGTTTCTGAGTCGATCTGTACCAATAATTTTCGACCTTTTTTTTCACCCTCATTAACCCTTCTTCAAAATGACCGATGGAGTAAAAAAAAGTCTTTACAGGGATGGGTAAATCGACTCAGGGGGTGATTCTGAGTCGATCTGTACCTATAAATTTTAACCTATGTTTTCCACCCTCACTAACCCTCTTTCAAGATGGCCGATGGGGTGAAAAAGGGTTCACAGGTGTATGTAGATTGATTCACGGAATGATTAGACGGAGTTGCGGAGTCCAATCAGTGTATTGGAAAATATAAAAATAGAAGGGTGAACTGAGTGCATTGGAAAAAAATTAGGGGTTGAGGGTGGGAGGAGTGTGCCAGGGTGCATAGGAGATTCATGGTGGGATGAATTCATTCAGCAAAAATGATGGTTGAGGGTGGAATGAGTCATGGGGAAAATGAGGGTTGAGGGTGGGATGAGGCTAGCAGGGTAAAATAGAGGGTTGATGGTTAAATGAGTGGAAGGAAAAAAATGACGGGTTGAAGCTGGGATGAGTGTGGCAGGGTGAAATAGGGGGGTGGTGGTAGA